>NW_028262864.1:2916401-3092495 GCF_049901715.1 Pseudonaja textilis | reverse complement strand
TAGCCTCGCTATGGGGAAAGTGAAGCGCTGCGAGCCGCAGCCGCTCTGCATTTGGCGCGAAATTCAAACGGGTGTCATTTGAATTTCGGGCCAGTAGGAATCACAGCACAGCGCTGTAGAGAGTCACTAACGCCCACTTTTTGGCGCGAATCAAGACACCTCCAACGGCTAGCAGCCAACGTGGTAACCCAGAGAGAGAGAAAGAGAGGGTAGCAAAAACCTCTCCAGAGCTGATATCACTTGTAACTCACGAGCGTTCGTAGTCCCAGAGAGATTTCTCCCGCAGGTAGCCCAGCCGCTCCAGCACCATGAGTTCCAATCCAGTATTCCCGGCGTTTAAACCAGACGAAGAGAAGTGGGAATCGTATAAGAACCGTTTCAATCATTACATCGATGCGGTCGGCCTGTCGGATGCGGGAGAGCATCGGAAAAATCCTATTTCCTAATCTACTGCGGAGCCACCGTTTACGATACCGCTGCAGCACTCGTGGCGCCGAGAGAATTAAAAACGCCCGTGGTCCGAGTTGCTTGAGATCCTCACAAACCACTACGCTCCCAGACCTTCACAAATTGCCAGGAGGTTCACGTTCCGAATGAGGAAGCAATCAAGTAAGGAGACCATCAACCAATATATGGCCGCCCTCAGAACAGCAGCCCTGCACTGCGGGTTTGGAACATACCTAGAGGACATGCTCCTCGATCAATTGGTTTGTGGGGTCAAGGATCTCAACCTACAGAGGCGACTGCTAGCTAAGAAAGACCTCAACCTCGCGCAAGCGGTAGAGGAGGCCCTAGCAGCCGAGCTAGCTATGAACTCAGCCACCGAAATTCAGGGCCCAAGCGCCAAGCTAGCAGCGTTCCCAGTCCATTCCGAAGAGGTGGAAGCGGAGGAAGGCCACAACGATGAGAACGATGTCCATCGCCTCACCAATGACAGACGGTCGCAGGTAGGGGCCAAACAAGAATACACCGGTCCACCCAAGCACATCACCCTGTGCCTAGCCTGTGGGGGATCACATCAAAGGGCCACCTGCAAGTTTAAAGGAGCCGCTTGCAACAACTGCCATAAGAGGGGGCACATTGCGAGAGTCTGCCAAGCCCCCAAAGCGCTGCACAAAGACCCCCGTCCTCGCACTCGGGACCACAGAGGCAAGTATTAAACTGTCGCACGCACCGCCTTGCCAGGCGCACTTGCCACTCTGTTAGTAAAATTTCTCTCTCGTTTCCCTAGAAGGTAAACCGTGCCACATGGAGGTTGACACAGGGTCCGCGCTCTCAATAATCTCGTGGAACACCCTCAAGAGACTCCACCCCAGCCTATCTACTACCCGGCTTCAGAGATGCCAGTTCGGTCTGAAGGACTACCAGGGGAAGGCCATTCCCGTGATCGGCAGAGGCAAGTTCTTTGTCAGTTTTAGAGCTTTTAAAGGCCACCTACCTCTAGTGGTAGTTAACGGCAACCTACCCACCTTATTGGGGCTCGATTGGTTTCCCCACCTCGGCCTAGGGTTAACAGGAGTCCATGCTGTCTCAACCTCAGACACTGACTCCTTATTTGCTGACTACGCAGATGTGTTCAGCGAGGAGCTGGGGTGTTATAATGGAACCCCCATCTCGTTCACCGTTGACCCCCAGGCAGCCCCAATCAGATTAAAACCACGTAGAGTTCCATTTGCTATTCGGCCAAAACTAGACGCTGAATTGGATAAACTACTAAAACAAGGGGTCATTGAGCCAACAGATTTCGCCAAGTGGGAGACGCCCATTGTCACACCCTAAAAAGATGGTAGCCTGAGAATTTGCTCGGACTACAAGACAACAATCAATAAATATTTACAAGTTAGCGCCTATCCCGTGCCCGTCATTCAGCATTTATTGCATACATTCGAACCGGGCAGTATTTTTGCTAAATTGGACATGTCTCAAGCATATCAACAGTTCCCTGTTGATGACCAAACAGCGAACTTCAGACCATCGTCACTCACAGGGGTGCCTTCCGATGCAAGCGCTCCAATTTGGCGTAAGTGTTGCCCCCGGCATTTTTCAATCCCTCATGGAGCGGATTTTACAGGGCCTCCCTGGTGTAGTACCCTACTGACGACATCTTGGTCTCGGCCAGGACAGACCCCAACTCTTCCAGAGAGTGCGAGCAGTGTTAGAGAGGTTCAGACAGCATGGCCTCAAGTTAAAAAAAAGAAAATGCGCCATTGCCACTAGACAGGTGGACTTTCTGGGTTATAAAATTGACGCCTCTGGCATTCACCCCCTGGAGTCCAAGGTCAGGCGATCCACGAAGCTCCCACACCAACCTCCAAAACGGAGCTACAAGCTTTCTTGGGACTCCTAAACTTTTATGCATCCTTCTTGCCCCATAAAGCCTCAGTAGCCGAACCCCTACACAGATTACTAGACAAAAAGTCACCGTGGCACTGGGGGCACAAAGAAGACCAGGCGTTTAACGCCGCAAATCACTACTTACGCCAGAGGCAGTGCTCATCCAATTCGACCCCAACCTTCCTTTAGTACTGGCAGCAGACGCATCCCCTTTTGAATTGGGGCGGTCCTTAGTCACCGACTTCGCCAATGGCGCCGAGGCCCCCATCGCTTTTTTCTCCAGGACGCCTCGCCACGGAGCGAAATTACAGCCAAATAGACAAGGAAGCCCTAGCAGCTGTTGCAGCCGTGAAAAGTTTCACGAATTCCTTTTGGCCACTTCTTCGAACTGGTCACCGACCATAAACCCCTCCTGGGCCTACTGGCCGGCGACAAACAGACACCTCAAGTCCTCTCCCCTCGGATGACACGGTGGACGCTTTTTCTAGCGGCCTACTCATACAAACTTATCCACCGCCCGGGCAAAACTCTATCCCACGCTGACGCACTCAGTCGCTGCCCCTTACCCGCTCCGGCTGAAGACCCAGCTCCTGTCAATGCCATTTTTGAAATCACCCAGTTGGACCTGCCCATCACCGCCTTGACATCGCCGCCAAAACCAAGGCAGACCAAACGCCGCCCAGGTGCTCGACTGGGTGAGGAGGGGGTGGCCGGGAGGCAATGTTGATAACAAATTCGCACCCTTTAAGACTCGCATGCAGGAGCTGTCCAGTTTGCAGGGTTGTCTACTGTGGGGCACTCGAGTGATCATTCCGACCTCGCTGCATGCACTCCGAGTCCTGGAGGCGTTGTACAGGGGACACCCCGGCATTGTGAGAATGAAGGCGCTGGCACGCAGCTACGTATGGTGGCCGGGTCTAGACGAGGACATTGTCAATTGGGTAAGTTCCTGCAGCATTTGCCAGGAATCCCGTCCTGCTCCCCCCATCGCCACCCCTACCAGATGGGAGAGCGCCAGCGCCCTTGGTCTAGAATCCATATCGATCTGGCCGGCCCCGTGCATGGAAAGATGTTCCTAGTGGTCGTGGACGCTATTCCAAGTGGATAGACGTGGCGCAGCTATCCACGACAACCACACTAGCAATCACCAACGTGTTAACGCGCCTGTTCGTTACCCATGGACTACCCGACTCCTTGGTCTCCGATAATGGCCCACAGTTCGCATCAGTAGAATTCAGCCGCTTTTGCAGCCAACCTAGGCATTCGCCACATTTTAACAGCCCCATTCCACCCTGCGAGTAATGGGTTGGCTGAAAGGGCCGTCAGGACCACCAAAGAGGCCCTCGCTAGGTTTGGCAGAGATGACTGGCACCACAAACTCTCACGGTTCCTGATGAGCCAGCACTCAACCCCTGTGCAGTCACCAATAAGTCCCCAGCGGAACTTCTGATGGGCCGACGCCTGAGGACTGTATTGGATAGACTGCACCCACAATACTGCCCTGACTCTCCCCTCGCTTCCACTTCGGGGTTAGACATTTTATGTTACAGGAGCCGATATTCGCCAGGAATTTCGCTGGGGACCCACTTTGGATTCCGGCGAAGTCATCGCCGCCACCGGGCCGAGATCATATAGAGTCAGGCTGGAGGACGGTCGCGCCTGGAGGAGACACATAGACCAACTCAGAAGGCGCCTCAGCAACCTCGCAAACAAGGATCCAGAGTCTCCAGTCGAAGGGGAACCGTCCCATCCACCACCCAGCCACATCGCACCCAGTGACCAGTCTGCGCCAGCGGTCGCCCGGTCAGCCCAAACCCGGACAACAGCGCCCAGAGAGTTGATCAACCGGATCCAACCCACGAGAGTTTGACTCCAGAAACCAACCCGGTGGTTTCCGAGGGTGCCCAGTCCAGAGAGAGTGTTGGTGACACTATGCCAGCTCAACCGTCACAGACTGATGCCGAACAGTCAGACAATGTTCCCGAGTTGCGCCGTCCGGGCGCCAACACAAACCCCCATCTACCTCAAGGACTATGCGTGTTCGCATCTGGGAGGAAGGGGTGTTATGTCCTGAGGACTCAAGGAGTTCTCACTCAGGTCCACTCACTTGTGTGGGCGTTATTTCCCCATTCCCATTGGTCAGTTTCTCCCCAGCAGCCAGCTATAAAAGCAGGCTGCGGGGTCCAACTGGCTGCTGATTGTTGCGAGCCAGTTCCAGGCTTGGCAAGCACGGTCAGCCCTTTATTTGTAAATAAAGTACTGTTGCACTCATGCTCTGGTTCAGCCTCTCATTGCTCAAACTTAACACAACCCACGTTGCTCTCTCCGCCATTCCTCCCTGCATGCCCTAGGATGAAGAGGGAGTGGGCCTGGGTCTTCCTCTGAATACCCTCTCCCTTGTTCTACCTCTCTCCTGCTCTGCCCAGCTGGACTTCGCCCTTCCCCAGTTTCCTCCACAGCCAACAGAGCCACACTCCCACTCCCTGTCAGTTGTTTGTCTTCCTCCTTGGATTCAGACTCCGACAGGGTCATGACACATCTCAGGTACTGTTCCAGGGCTGAGTTTGTGTGTTCCAGTCCACCATTCATTTGTGGATGAATGTAGGCAATATATATGGTTTAGGAACAGTTTGGCTAATGCTTTAGCTCTAGGGATTTTCTGGCACAAAATGAAGTGGACCTATTTCAAGAACAGGTCTGTCACTACCCAAATGACAGTGTTTCCTGCACTTTTTGGCAGCTCTACGATGAAGGCCATGGAGATCTCTCTCAAGGATGCTGAAAGTTCGGCTACTGGTTGCAATATGCCAGGTGTTTTCCCTTGTCGTCTTTTATCAGAAGCACAAATAGGGCAGCTGGCAATGTAGCTCTCAATGTCCTTCTTGAGGGAGGTCCACAAGAATTGTCTTTCAAGGAAGTGGAGTGTGATAACAAACCCAAAGTGCCCTGACACTTTGGAGTCATGGCAGGTTTGCATGAGTTTTAATCTTTGACTGGCTGAGATGTACAGTTTTCCTTCCACCCAGGGCAGGCCATCCTTCATTGAGCAGGAGTCTTTGTGGTTCAGGAACCACTCATCATTGACTAAAGCATGTTTAAAAGATAGGGTCGTGGCACTGTCCGGAGAGGGGTCCCCTTTCGCCTGCACCCTAGTGCCGCTAGTGCCACTAGTGTCAGCTTTGGAAGCCATATTGAGATTTGATGCTCCCACGCTGCCACAAGCCTGAGAAAGTGAGAGGGGGGATTCAATTGAGTATCTCTAAGTAGACAAAATAAAATTCTTTTGTTAGTTCAAGGTCATTGAGTATGGCGCAGAATGAAATAAGAATCTTACTTTAGGACGGATCGTGATTGGGCCATGTGATGTGATGACGGCCAAGGGGGGATGGATTTGTAGTTTGAATATTGCAAGGAAGCCTGAAAACTTTCAGATTTGGGATTCCACAGATGTGCCAGTTTACTATCCAAATAAAGGTATCTTTGAGATATGTCTGTCTCAGAGTTATTGATTGGAATGGAGGTTTGCCGGAACCCTGACATTATCCTGAATCTTTAAATGAACTCCAGCACCCCAGAAAGGGCTGTCAGGGGTGCTGAGCCCCAGCACTGATTCCAAAAATGGAGCAGTGCGAAGACTCAGTGAAGATGAAAGAATTGGAAGAAGCTACAGAAGGGGCTGCGGGGCTGGACAACAGAGAACTAATTGAGGCTCCCTGCACCCCTTCTGAAGAGATGTTGTAGGTGATGGAAGCTGTAGAAGAGAGATGGAGATTAGGTGCCCGGCCAAAGGAGGTGGATTTAGGCAACTGGCTTCAGGAGATGGATTCATGGAGAAGCTACCAGAGGGAGCTGAATCCAGGTATGAGACCGGAGGAGAAGCTGCTTGAATGCTTTTCTTTCTCCAGCCCTCTGAGGATGGCCCACGAGACAGAGTGGAGGAGTGGGGGGACATTGGAATCAGACAACTCCCAAGACTGGTACCTGTTGCCTCCATCCTGAAGCCAGTTGTTGGCAGGAATCCCAGAACAATTCCTGCAACTTAAGGTGGAAAGATATGTCTCACAGCCACAACCTCTCCAGACGAGCTGGGTCCTAATGCATCCCACCTTTACCTTTCCTAGTCTGAGAATTGACCAGGGAATCAGTGTGGCATCAGTTGGGGGTGACCTGCGAATCGGCCCAGCCTGGCAGGCCTAAGAAGCAAGGGAGAGACAGCAGATACAGCCGATATTGGGTACGTTACAAACCCCAAGTCCTCCCCCTCCACAACTAGAAAGGAGATTACCCCTTGCAGAGAGTGGGGATTTTATCCTGGTCAAGGGTGGGTCCAATGCCAGTGGATGCTAGCACCCATTGCACCACCTGGTTCGGGAGCACCCTGGGCCCAAAGAGAAGCAGTGATCCCTTCTCAGCAAAGGGATCTGCACAGGCAGCAGATGGCAGCCACCCCCCTCTTCCCATCATGGAGAAGAATGCAACAGGTGGCCTCTGCTCAGCAGGTGCCAATTAAGCCACCCCTTGGAGCAACCCTGCAGGGGCCCTTCTTCCAGAGCGCCCCAACCGGCCAGCAGATCCCAACACAGCTGCCCCTTGGAGTACCCCTACAGGGTCCCTACATGCCCTGGCTGGCTCAATACATTCCAGCTCAGCCCACAGTTGCTATGGTGCCCCCTCCAGACCAGACCAAATGGCTTTTAAAGCAACGTTTGATGGACGGCGTGAACATTTTGCTTACTTTCTTATTCAGATCTGGTCCCACAAAGATCGGTTTGGAAACCAATATGCAACAGATAATGACCAGGTTGCTGCAATCACAGATGGGATGAATGAGGGGGATGCTGCCGATTGAGTAGCTCAATTGCACTATGAGGAAGCACCAGAACTACAGGATGTCAATGCTTTTCTTGAACTCCTTAGGTTTAGGTTCGAGAATCCTGATAGAATTCGGGAAAGTGAAGACAAAATAATGGAAATGAAACAAGGCAAGTGCCCCTTAAAAGACTTTGTATGGGACTTTAGAAGGGTCGCAAAAAAACTAATCAACTGGCCTGAAAGAATACTTCTGCACTATTGCAAGAACGCTATTGACTCAGAAGTTAAAAAGTATGCCACATTAGAGGAATACCAGAGATGCTACATGGTTAGTATGCAATGTCCCTCAGGCTGGACAGGGAAATCAACTCACAAAGAAAACCCCCTTCTGAAGGCCCTCCTAGGAGAACTATGGCCAGATGGCCTCTGACCAGACGTGCTGAAGCTGCTTCTACTCAACCCACAAGGATTATAAAGTGCTATCGATGTGGCCATAGAGCAGCTGACTGTCTGGCTCCTGCACCTGTTCCACAAGCTCCACAACCAAGGCCTAATACAGCTGCCAGGGGTCGAAGAAATCCATGGAAGCCTCCAGACACTAGCCAGTTTGCTAGACACACTGTAGAGGGCCCCCTCCACACAGAAGGGAGCAAGGAACTTCCAACCCGAGAAATTCTTCCCAGAGAAGCCGATGAAGAAGACGACCCCATGGTGAGTGCTGCCACACCCCCTTTTACAGTTAAAGTGAAGTTGGTGGTGCCTGACATGGGGGAGGCAGGGGAGATAGAAGCCGTAATAGATACCAGGTGTTCCAGATGCCTTATTGGCCTCCCCATCGTTGAACAATTAGGAATAAAGACTAAAGCCCTGAAATGCCCAATCAGGTTTGAACAAGTAGATGGGACTTTAATTGGGGGAGTCCCGGCCACCCAAATGACAGAGTTAATCAAACTAGAGATGGGCAGTCACTGTGAACTCATACATTTTGTAGTGGCTCCAAAAATGTCAGAATCCGTCATATTGGGACTTGCTTGGGTGGATAAATGGGCCCCTACCATCAAGTGGGAAGACAGATGCCGAAAAATCATAATTGGGGTTGGGCCACTGCCCCCCCTTCCTTCCACAAAGACATTGCCACCCAACAGGAATCCACAACCAGAAGCAGCAGCCACTGCTTCAGACTCTCCTCCAGGCACGCCCCAAGTCCCTAAAGAATATAGGGATTTGGCTGAGGTTTTTAGTGAAGAATGCAACGTCCCCCGTCCCCGTCCCCACCCATTGAGTCACTGATTGTGCCATAGAGTTAGAACCCAGGGCAAAACTGCCTAAACCAAAGATGTATTCCATGACACCAGCTGAAATGACTGAGTTGAGAAAATACAAACAGTCGGTCCACTAAAGAGAGAAGATGGCAAGGAAGTAACAGGCAACAGAGAGAAAGCAGAACTGCTTAACTCATTCTTTGTGTTGGATCTGGGAGGATGGTTCAAGAACGGAGGCAAGACTCAGATAACAACAACAGCTCTTTATTTGTGACTTCATATCTGAGCAACTAATTCCAGCCACAGAAGCCCCTTATATAGGGCTGGCTGCGGCTAGGCAGCCAATGAAGGCGATTTGAGTTTGCCGCTCTTGGCAGGGCCAATCGTGGCAGTCCGTTTACTGGCCAATCGCATTAGTCTATGGCGACCAATCATGATCGGCTATCAGCGGGCCAATCAGGTTTGCAGGCTTCGAGCCTGCTAGTCCGGAACACCCCTCCCCTCTCGGTTCCATTTAAGGGGTGGAGTAATATAGTCTCGCAGGTAGGCAGGTCTTCACACCTGTCTACCTGACTTACGCAATTCCAATTGTCCCTGTTCAAATCCGGGTTCAGATGGACTGCTCGCTGGATCAAACAGGAACGGTGAATCGGTGCCATGGTCAGGGCTCTCCTCTGGTGCCCCCGGGGTGATAGAGTCCTCAGCTTCATTGCTACTGCCATGGCTCCCCGAGCTCGCTGAACCTGCCTGGCTGCTGTTTCTTGGCGAAGCGTTCGACTGCCCAGGCTCAGCTGCAGCTGGTGAGTGTTGCAAACTATGGTGCGGTGATCTTGGTGTTAGTTCATAATAAACAGGTGTTGGTTCTAATTCTGAGTTCACGGCTTCCCCTCCCCCCCTGGTGTCAAAGTTAGGGTCAGGGTTGGAAGATGTGGTTAGTCTGGAGCGCAGCTGGTCAATATGGCGTTTCCATGCTCTGCCATCAGTGGTGAGTAGACGGTAGGAGCGGGGACCCGTAACTTGAGTTACTTGGGCAGGAATCCAGAGGGGATCCCCAGAAATTTTTTTTTCGAATACAAGGTCTCCTACCTTGAAGGCACGGTGCTTGCTGCTGGAACCCAGGGGCTTTTCCGGGGCGTAGGCAGGGTGCAAACGGTCTAGAGGCGATCTGAGTTTCCTGGCCATCAGGAGTTCAGCTGGGCTCTTGTTGGTCGTGCTGTTTGGTGTGATGTGTTGCAGGAGCAGCATTCTAGTGACTTTGTCATGGATGTTACCTTGTTCCATTTTCTGCAGGGTTTTCTTTGTAAACTGAACCATTCGTTCAGCCCTACCATTCACTGCAGGATGAGCCGGCGATGTGAGTGCGTGTCGGATGCCCCGTTCTGCTAAATACTGTTCAAAGGCTAAGGCAGTAAATTGGGGACCATTGTCAGAGACCAGGACATCTGGTAACCCGTGTGTGGTGAAGAGTCTGTTCAGTTTTTTGATGACTGCCTCAGTAGTGGTTGCTTTCATTTTATTGACCTCAAGCCAGTTAGAATATGCATCTACGGTTATTAAGAAAATGTGGCCTCTCGTAGGTCCCGTAAAGTCAATATGAATGCGAGACCAGGGACCCCTGGGTGTTTCCCATTCTGCTGGTGGAGCTTTTGGTGGGTCTGAGTGGTTTTCCTGGCATCTGTTACAAGAGGTGACCCAGGTTTCAATTTGTTTGTCCATACCTGGCCACCAGGCGTAACTTCTTGCCAGTGCTTTCATACGCACGATGCCCGGGTGTCCATCGTGTAGCATTTGCAAAACCCTTTTTTGTAACTTAGTTGGTACAACAACTCGGTCTCCCCACAAGATGCACCCTCTTTGTGAAAAAGTTCTGTTTGTCTGTTTTTAAATGGCTTAAATATTTCCTTAGGGTCGTAATCTGGCTATCCACTCTCCACCCAGCCAAGAACTCGTGACAAACAAGAGTCTCTTTTGGTTTCAAAGGCGATGTCTTGGGCCGTTAGTGGAGGTGAGGACATTGTCTCTATTTGCAGTACCGGGAGTGTGGGAGCTGGGTCTTCCTGTGGCTCGGGTAGTGGCGAGCAGCTCAAGGCATCTGCGTGAGGAATAGATTTCCCCGGGCAATACTTTTAATTGATAGTCGTAGGCAGCGAGAAATTCTGACCATCGCGTCATTCTGGGGGAGAGAATGTGTGGAGTAGGTTTGTCGCCCACCAGAATCCCAAGTAGTGGCTTATGATCCGTTATAATAGAAAATGGTCTCCCATAAACATATTCATGAAATCTTTTAATTGCAGAGACAATAGCAAGGGCTTCCTTATCTAAATGGCTATAGTTTCTTTCTGTTTTTGATAGAGTTCTTGAAAAAAATGCAATTGGTGCCTCTGAGCCGTTTGGTAGGATGTGGCTCAGGATGGCCCCCACCCCAAATGGTGAGGCATCACAAGTGACAGTCAAAGGTAGTGTCTCGTTATACTGAATTAGTACTGCATTAGAGGTAAGGAGGTCTTTTACTTGCTGGAAGGCGTGTTCCTCCCGACGTCCCCACGTTCAGGATGCCCTTTTATCAAGTAGTCTATGAAGGGGCTCATCAACAGTCACCTTCTGGGGCAGGAAGATGTTATAAAAGTTAATAAGTCCCAGGAAGGCTTGGAGGTCAGTTTTGTTTTTGGGTCTTGGGGCATTTTTGATAGCTGCCAATTTCTTTTCTGTGGGGTGGATTCCTTGCTTGTCAAGGAGGTAGCCAAGAAACTCCACCCTTTCTGTGCAAAGCTGGTGCTTTTCCTTCTTAACCTTGAGGCCAGCATCTTTGAACCTCTGTAGGACTGTTCTGAGGCATTTCTCTAATTGGTTTTGTGGGTGCTGCTATTAATACGTCATCAAAATAGGGCACGACCCTTTTATACCTTGTAATAGTCTCTCCATCAGGCTTTGAAAGATGCCTGGGGCTACGCTTACACCAAACTGGAGCCTGTTGCATTTGAATGCACCACGATGTGTGACTATAGTTTGGGCTTCTGCAGTCTTGGGATCAACTGGCAGCTGTTGATACGCTTGGGCCAGATCTAATTTTGCGAATATTTTGCCACCCCCAAGTGAATGCAGGAGATGTTGAACAACTGGTACTGGGTAGGCGCTCTGCTGTAGCGCGTGATTGAGGGTGGCCTTGTAGTCACCGCAGATTCTTATGGACCCATCAGGCTTTATGGGGGTGACAATTGGTGTCTCCCATCGGGCGTGGTCAATAGGTTCTAACACGCCTTGTGCAATTAATTTGTCCAGTTGTTCATCAATTTTGGATTTGAGAGCAAAGGGAACTCGGCGTGGCTTTAGGCGAATGGGTGCAATGTCGGGGCGAAGATTAAATGAAATAGGGACCCCTTGTACTTGCCTAGGCTTTCGTTGAACACTTCTTGGAAGTCGTGGACGAGAGCCGCCTCCCAGTCATCGTCTTCAGTATGATGGATGCCAGCCATTCCGATCCCTAATGGCATGAACCACTGAAGGCCCAATAGATTTGGCCGGTCTCTGTCTACGATGGTGAGTGGTAGAATTGCATCATGTCCCTTGAACGAGACCTGGACATGGCGGGTACCTGCGACTGGAATCTGGTTGCCTTGATAGTCTTTCAGTATGAGTCTCTGACTGCTGAGGTCTTGGCGTTGGATGTTGGGAATAAGCTGCTTGAGTGTTCTCCAGGATACCATGGATAGTGATGACCCAGAGTCGACTTCCATGATGCACGGTTTGTTTTCAATGGTGACCTTTACTCGATTTTTTAGCGTCAAGTGATGAAGCGTGGCCGATGGTGATGGTTTGATGAGCCTCCTCTCGTCTGGGTGTGTCGTTAAACCTTCGGGGTCTGCTGTACTGGTTCCACTGGTTGCTAGGGCGGTCCCTCTGTGTGGTGGAGTTGCCATCATACCTCTTGGGCTGCTCCCTCTCCGTCTGGGGCTGGAATTTCTCTTTTCTGCATACATTCGCGATGTGCCCTCGTTTCTCGCAAAAATGACACATGGCATCTAAGAATCTGCATTCGGATCGGGATGGTTTCCCCGCATCCGTGCATTGGTAGTTGGGTTTACGACCCGCTGGTCCCATTGCTCACGTTCCGGCCGGAGCCTGTGGATTTCTTCTTCCTCGCTGTCTGAGGATGGCTCGACTTCTTCATGATGGGTGGTCGATGTGTACTTGTCTGAAGATTTCCCAGCATCGTTGGTCGGTTGGCGGTTGGTTCCGCTGGTTCGACGCATTCGTGCTGCTGATTTACGAGTGGCTTCAGCTGCGGTGGCGTCTGCTATGGCATCTGCAAGCGAGATGTCTCCCTTGGCCATGATCTTGCTCTGGACGGTTGGGTCTCTGAGGCCAAGGACGATGAGGTCTCTCATGGCTTCTTCGAGGTTAGCGAAGCCACATAAACTGCCCAGGTTCCTCAGGTCTGCCACGAAATCCCCAACGCTCTCACCTTCATGCTGGTCCCTCTGGTAGAACTCGTGTCTGAGAATGAGAGTTGGCACGGCTGGGGTGTAATGGTTGTGCAGGATGGGAGCAAGGGTGTCCCAATCCATGGTTTTAACCTCAGCTGGCTTCGCTAAGGCTTTAGCCATCTTAAAAACGGCTGGCCCACAATGGGTTAGAAAAACGGCTCGTTTCTTGCTAGGCGTGGCATCTTTGAGGTTGTTGGACTCCAGGAACAATTGAAATCTGTCCATATATGAGTCCCAGTCTTTGCTAGCTGGATCGAATGGTGCAGGTGGTATAGCGCTGCTGGCCATGTCGCCGTCGTTGCGCTCTGTCAGCCACGTGCTCCTTCAGCTAGCTCAAATCAATAGACTTCGTTGCCTCCGCATCCCATCCTCGTTGCCAGTGTTGGATCTGGGAGGATGGTTCAAGAACGGAGGCAAGACTCAGATAGCAACAACAGCTCTTTATTTGTGACTTCAGATCTGAGCAACTAATCCCAGCCTCAGCAGCCCCTTATATAGGGCTGGCTGCGGCTAGGCAGCCAATGAAGGCGATTTGAGTTTGCCGCTCTTGGCAGGGCCAATCGCGGCAGTCCGTTTACTGGCCAATCGCATCAGTCTATGGCGACCAATCACGATTGGCTATCAGCTAGCCAATCAGGTTTGCAGGCTTCGAGCCTGCTAGTCTGGAACACTTTGCATCCATCTTCATGCAAAAAGAAACTATAGCTCAACCCACCAAAAACATAACTGTAAAAGACAGACCAGAAATAAAAGTTAAAATAAGCAAAAAAATAGTAAGAGAACACCTGTTTGATCTTGATGAAAACAAATCACCACGGCCTGATGGATTACATCCCAGAGTTGTAAAGGAGCTGGCAGAGGTCATCTCAGAACCACTGCACCATATCTTTCAAAAATCCTGGAGCACCGGGGAACTATCAGAGGACTGGAAAAGAGCTGATGTGGTTCCCATCTTCAAAAAAGGAAAAAAATAAAGACCCAGGAAACTATAGACCAATCAGCCTAACATCAATACCTGGGAAGATACTGGAAAAGATAATAAAAAAACAGATCTGCCAACTTCTAAAAACAAGTAAAGTAATAACTAGCAGTCAGCACGCGTTTGTTAAGAACAGATCATGCCAAACCAATCTTATTTCATTCTTCAACACAGTGACTAAATTAGTAGACCAGCAAAATACTGTGGACATAATATATTTAGATTTCAGCAAGGCATTTGACAAAGTAGACCACAACCTACTTCTTGGTAAGCTAGAAAAAAGTGGAATAGATAGCACCACCATTAGATGGACTCACAACTGGCTGGCAAACCATACTCAAAGAGTAGTCCTTAATGGGTCTAAGTCTACATGGAGGGAAGTAAGCAGTGGGGTGCCACAAGGTTCTGTCTTAGGCCCAGTACTCTTCAATATCTTCATTAATGACTTAGATGAGGGAATAGAAGGGGAACTTACCAAATTTGCAGATGAGACTAAGCTGGCAGGAATAGCTAACATCCAAGAAGATAGGGTCAAGATCCAGATGGATCTTGACAGACTAGAACACTGGGCCATATCTAACAAAATGAAAATCAGTGTAGAGAAAAATAAAGTCCTACACTTAGGCAAGAAAAACCAAAAGTACACATATAGACCCGGGTAAAACCAGGCTCAATAGCAGTAACTGTGAGAGGGATCTTGGAGTCTTAGTGGACAACCAGCTAAATATGAGCCAGCAGTATGCAGCTGCCACCAAAAAAGCTAATGCAATCCTTAATTGTATTAACAGAGGGATACAATCAAGATCAAGTGAGGTACTAATACTACTCTATAAAGCCTTAATAAGACCACACCTAGAGTACTGCAGCCAGTTTTGGTCACTACACTATAAAAAAGATGTTGAGACTCTAGAAAAAGTACATAGAAGAGCAACCTGGATGATTAAGGGACTGGAGACTAAAACATATGCAGAACAGTTACAGGAACTGGGCTTGGCTAGTCTAGTGAAGAGAAGCACCGGGAAGACATGATAGCGGTCTTCCAATATTTGAGGGACTGCCACAGGGAGGAAGGGGTCAAGCTATTTTCTAAAGCACCTGTAGGCCAGACAAGGAACAATGTATGGAAACTGTGCTGTCCAGCCACTGTATGGGAACTGGATAGTTAGTTAGCAATTGTGAGTTGTTCCCTTAAGGGAATGCATCATGGTAAATGTCGTTAAGGTATCCTGCGAAATGTAGTCCACATCGGATAAATGCTGGAAATGTCATCAGATACCTGGTTCATATTACCATATGTGGTGGACATGTTCGGATGCAAAGAAATATTGGACTAAAATCCACACATGGTTGGAAAAAATGATAAAACAACACATAGACTTTAAACCAGAGATCTTTTTATTGGGAGTCATACCGGACATATACAATAAAGAATTGAAATATTTGATTGTAAATGTTTTAACAGCAGCTAGAATTGTATTTGCAAAGAACTGAAAAAATGAAAAAATACCTATGCAGGAGGAAGTTATTAAAAAAAATATGGACTGTGCTGAAATGAGTAAACTGACATTTGAAATTAGAGAACAAGAAAACAAGCAATTTTATATGATATGGGATTTGTTTTATCAATGGTTGGATAAAAAGACATGGTAAGGTAACAGAATAGATAATTTTGTTATAGAAGTTTAATAGACTGATACAAAATATAATGTAGACATATATAACCATTGAATGACAGCATAATATAATATTGATGGAATAAATAGCAGGATAATTAATAATAGATAAATAGATAAGCATATGTTAGTTTGACAATGTGAGATTGATATAAATTGTGAACAATGATTATGAAAGGATCACACAAAAGATTTTAAACCAACTGACACACTGTATGTACAAAATGGAAGGTGGTTTTATGTTTTATTTATGTATTGTCTGTGTATGTTTGTCTTAAAAGAAAAAAAAGAAAAGAAAAGAAATGTAGTCCATGCCAGGTGACCACATCTGTAATCCTGATTGGTCACTAAATTGACCCTCGATGGGTTGGAGGAGGTTTCCTCACTCTTGGCTGAACTCACAGACTCATGGTAACTGTTCTACTTCTATCGCTACGAGATGGGAGAAAAGGGATAGGAGATAACCATCTTTTTACCTACAAGACAGATATGCAAAGGATTGATCATTAAAGAAGAACTTCATCACAAATGTGAGTTATGATGATACCTGATGAACCAGTAATAAAAACTTTGTATGAATGTTTTGTTGAATTTATCTATCTGCATCTGTACAGAAGACAAAACCTACCACTGTACAGAATACAGAACAGTAAAAAGATGGTTAATTTGAAGTCCTGAAGCCCATCAGTATAAAGACAGTTAATTTGGATTTGTGATAAAGCAAAGTAACATTGAAGCCAGGAATGAATATGCAATGCTAATCTAAACCTGAACTCTCATTGACTCTCTCTCTCTGTGTGTGCAACGGAACCCTTTACACGCTGTTTGGATGGTGGGAGCGGCTGGAATTCCCCCACATGCTAGAAACAAAAGATGAACTCCTCAAGCCCCCCAAAAAAGGTAGATGCATCTGGAGTCTCTGTCTGCAGTAAACAGATGATTAATTCGGACTCCCTCTGTGCCTCGTTCTCCTTTGAAGTAATCAAACGTTGTCTTCATCCCTTAAACAAGGAAAGACACTGCATTCCTTTTTTTTCCTTCCTTTCCTAACGCTGGATTCCTTTGTCTTCGTACCAAGGCAGGAAGGAGTAAATCCCCCCCCTTCTCTCTTCAGCAGAAGGTGTGCTCTGTCTCATGTTACATTGCTGTTATCTAAAAAGGAGCTCATCTGCAAGCAGGGGGAAGGGCCAAGCATCCCATTTGTCTTTGAATTCCTCCAGTTACCAACTCCCTTTGTGGGCTAAAAGCTAGAAACTGAATGTATTTACAGCAGCTAAAAGAGAGTTTGGCTTCCCTTTTTTTTCTCTCTTCTTCTTCCTTCTGAGAGAAAGTCTGCATTTTCACTGGCCATTCCAACCAACAGTTGCTATGACCGGATGCCAGCCATAAAAATTCCTCACCACCACAGAGAAACGGTGTTAGGAATGTAAGTCACCTAACAGTTATTTGGGTTGGAAATATATAAACTAGGATAGACATTTTAATACTGTATCTTTAAGAGAATGCTAAAACTGGTTTTGGGTGTGGTTCCACAAATGGCCATAAGATGGAGCCAGAAACCTGGAGTGTGTCTCAGTGAGTTTTCTGTTCCCTTCTGTTGCCACCTTCCCTTCTGTTCTCTAGTGCCACCTTGTGCAGCAAGCAACACTAACAGGCCAATTTCTATGTTTAGCCCCCAAGTCTTCAGACTTCTCAACACACATAGCACTGCCCAGACTCTGCAGTGCCACCTACGTGCTCAAGTATTAAATTCAGCGGCAATTCTACTTTTTGCTACCTGCTTGCAGCGCATCCTAGTACAAAAAAAGGGAATTGCACAGAGAACCACTAAATTTTCCAAAAGTCACCTTTTGCCAATTTGAAACATGGCAACTGCTTCAGCCATGACAAATGTCTCTGATGTACCAGACAACTCGAATCCTCCACCCACCCTTGATGTACACGTGGAACCAGGTGCCCAAAAAACAGTTTTAGATGTCCAACCCTCTGAAGAAGCCACGATACCTCAGAAAGCCTATGACCTCAGACAGCATAGAAAGCCTACCACACCTATGGACTCCTTATTGAGGGAGAAGTGGGACAAGCAGTATCGTCACTATGTAGAATCATGGACAGAACTGGAGAATATCTGCAAAACTCCCAAACGTAGGCTGTCCCTTGGGGGACTCTGCACATTGCAGGAAGACCTATAGGATCTTCTCCCAAAGTGGAGAGACAGTGAAAGTCAACTCAAGATCATTCAGTCAAGGCTGGGTGACCCAAACCTTGAAGAACATGTTTGATGCTTCAAGGAAGTACACAAAGAACACAAAGAATATGTTAGGGAAGGGAAAAATGCCCTCCAAGCTGCGATCAACAAAGCCCTAAAGCTGGAAGAAATGTCAGGAGAGAGGGCCACATCCGAAATAGGTCTTCAATCACAAGCAGCCTCCTCCCACCATTCTAAGGAAGCCTCCTTCCTCCATCCCAAGCCGGCTAGATCACAAGCAGGTTCCAGTCTCGTGCCAATTCTCTGCTGTCGGCTCTCACCATCCTTCCAGAGCATCCTCCCTTCATTGCGGCGCATCTAAGGCCTCCAAAGCAGCAAGTTACGCCAACCGGTCCACAGAAGCTGAGGTAGAAGCTGTCGTAGCAGATGCAGATCTACGCGCCACAGAGGAGGTAACACGGCAGAAGGCTGAAATAGCAGCTCAACAGGCTGAAATAGTGGCTCAACAGGCTGAAATAGCGGCTCAACAGGCAGAAATAGCCAAAGCCCAGGCCAGACAACAGGCGGAAATGGCCAAAGCGCAGTCCAAATTGGAGTTGGCCGAACGGCAAAGAGACTTGGCAATTAAGACGGCAAGGTTTGCAGCATGGCGGAAGATGGCCGACAAACCTCCCTCCAATTCAACCTCAAAGAGTTGGGAAAAGAGAGCCCAGATACACGGGTCAAGGCCTACGTGGATGAGCAGCACTCGCTTTGAAACGAGCAGGTGGAACCACCTCAGATACCTAGAAGTCTCCCACAACCAGGGGAGCACAGGGATGTATCTCAACCAAAGACTCTAAATGTCAGTTACGCAACTGACGTTGTACGACCTAAAATACAAGGTTCACTTCCCACCAACAGCAAACCTTCCCCAACTGATGTTGTATGACCTAAAGTCCGAGATTCTCTTCCCAGAATCAGCAACCCTAACCCAACATCTCATGGCCTGCTGGGCAAGCAAATTAGCCCACCAGGGCTCACAACAACTTCTCAACAGGTTGACATACAACCAATCACAATTGCCACACTCAATCCTCAGGCAAAAGAGTTCTCACCGCAACCGCTAAACAACTCCGACACACAGCGTGGAACCTACACCCAACCTCAAAAGGTACTACCTACACATGTGGGGGCGGATATCGACCTCCTCATAAAGTACTCTGTGGCGAACCATGTAACGTCCACAACACGTGCCCTCAAGCCAGAACGCCACGCCTACAATGACATCATACGAAGAGATGACTTGCCCTCACAGAGAAGTAACAGAGAACCATCACTAAGGTATGGAAGGTTAGACTTAGCAGCTAGCGGTGTGTACAAATTCAACGACAAGCCAGGCAGAGAATACCTACTACGGAAGACCATTTTCACAAGTACCGCTCAACGTGAACAGCTGCTTCCCGGTGAAGAACTTAAATTTCTGTTGGCACGGCTAGGACCACGGTCTAGCTTCATGGTGAAACACATTTACACAGGCATACTTAATGAACCAGACACCACTTTAAAACTAGCGTGGGATGCTTTGGATCGGAAATATGGCGATGACACATTGATGGAATACTCGCTCCTAGAACGACTTTACAGTTTCCCATGTATCGCCATCCACGAAACCTGAAAACTAGAGAACTTTTCTAACATCCTTACGGAGCTGTGAACAGCCAAAGAATGTTCTGACTTACCAGGACTGGCTTGCCTTGATCTCTTCATAACGCAAGAAGCAATCATCGCCAAACTCCCAAAAGAAATATTAGAACTATGGATCGTTTTGTCCAATGCCTTTCTGCCCACAAACCACAAACGAGACCCACCCTTTGCATTTCTCCAAGAATTTGTCATCTGGCAAACAGAGTCCTGCAACAGCTTCAGAAACCTTCGCCTTAGACGCAGATTTTACCCACCTAACAGAGACCACTACCAAAACTCCTCACCTCTCCAGCCTCTACTGCACATCTCTGCAGATCATCACCAAGCAAAAACACATAACGCAGGGGTCGTGACCTCATCCATACACAGTTCGGGAGAGACCTCATCAGATACAACCCAATTTAGATTTCCTACTCCAAAGAGAAGCCAGTTTTGTCCTTTGCACCACACTCGACATTTGCTGAACAGGTGCTGGGGTTTGCAGCCAAATCCCTGTTCAAAAGGAAAGAGTTTATAAAAAAATCTCCAATTCTGCAACATGTGTTGCGAATCCAAATATTCGGCCAAATACTGCACAGCCAAAGTGCAATGTCATATCTGCAAAAGTGACCAGCACCCGACTGCGCTGCATCCAGACACCGAGCCACCATGGCAGATATATCATAGCCCTCCTTCGAACAAGGAACCTCACCATACCACAGAAGCACACAGAGCTCCTCAGCAGGCTGCCAACCCACAACCAAACCCGAGAGTCAACTGCACGGCAGTGTGCACCAACTCACCATGCCCTCGTTCGTGTCTTCCCATCTGTTTAGCCAAAGTGTACCCTGAAGGACGCCCTGAAGATACCGTGAAAATGTACGTGCTGATAGACACTCAAAGCACCTGCACCCTGGCCAGACCCACATTCTTCGACCTCTTTGAGGTGTAACAGGACGAACTTCACTTCACTATTTCAACGTGCCATGGACCAAGAAGCACGGTGGGGAGGAGAGCTACTGGACTTTGCATAGAGTCATTGGATGGAAGTTCCTGGTTCCCACTGCCACCTGTGTTTGAATGCGATGGGGTACCGAACGACCACAGTCAGATCACAACACCTGAGATCGTAAGTAGCATGCCTCACCTACAGCATCTGGCTCATCACTTCCCTGCTCTAGATCTGGAGGCTGAGATCCTACTATTGCTGGGTAATAATGCCCCATGTGCCCTTCTCTTCTCCAAGTCAGTCGGAGGCCCTGTAGATGGTCCAGTGGCCATCAAATCTCCACGAGGATGTGGGATTGTAGGAATAGTCTTTATCGATCGCCTACAGGCCCCAACCCAGTCAACTACCTTAGCTACCTCTGTTCTCCCAAATGGGAGACCATCTCACCTGAAAACATGCCAAGAACACTTCACGCTTTCGACGGTAAAACCTGTCTTAGGAAAGTCACTATTTCAGACTACCAGAGAAGACAACGACTTAGCCTTGTCCGTTGAGGAAAAAAGGTTCCTTCACCTCATGGATAAGGATTTTCAATAGGACACAACTGGTAGTTGGGTCACGCCACTACCCTTTTGTACTCCCAGAGCACACTTGCCTAACAACAAACAATATGCGATCTCCCGCCTCTTCAGTCTGAGACGAATCATGACCTGGAAGCCAGAGATGAAAGCTCATCTGGTGGAGTTCTTGGACAAAATGATACAGAACGGACACGCTGAGCCAGCCCCACCCCTGGAAACTGACGAAGAATGTTGGTACCTACCGTTCTTTGGAGTGTATCATCCACAGAAACCAGGCCAAATACGTGTAGTCTTCAACACCAGTGCACAGTTTCAAGGCCACTCTCTGAACAAGGCCCTTCTGACAGGACCTGACCTCATGAACAGTCACCTTGGGGTGCTCATCCATTTTAAAAAAGAAGCTATAACAGTTATGGCCGACATACAGCAGATGTTCTATTCCTTCCTCGTACGGGACGATCACCATAACTATCTCTATTTCCTGTGGTTCAGTGATGATCAGCACAACCAAAGGATCTCGGAATACCAAATGAGGGTGCATGTATTTGGCAATGGCTCCTCCCCTGCAATTGCAAACTACGGTCTTCAACGCACTGCTCGTGAGGGAGGAGACAAATATGGAGCAGAAGCTCAACACTTTGTAGAACATGACTTCTACGTAGACGACAGCTTGAAATTGGTAGCCACCCCAGCAGAGGCCATAGGCCTCTTGAAGAACACACAACAAATGCTAGGGACAGCCAACCTCAAGCTACACAAGATAGCGTCCAATAGTGAAGAAGTACTGACAGCATTTTATCCCGAAGACCATGCCAAGGGATTGCAGGACCTCGATTTTGGCAGCGACGCCCCCTTTATCCAACGTAGTCTCGGCTTGTGTTGGGACTTGAAGAAAGACTTCTTCATCTTCAAAACCCCAGCCCTAAAGACTGGCTTCACGAGGAGAGGAGCGCTCTCAACGGTTAACAGCCTGTTTGATCCTTTAGGGTTTGCAGCTCCCATCACCATTCAAGGTAGAATCCTATTGCACACACTCTCCCAAAACACCAAAGATTGGGACGAACCCCTCCCACCAGAGCAGAAACAAGAATGGGAGACATGGTGCAACTCTATGCTGTCTCCACAACGTTCACCTACAGCGCACGTATGTTCCCATCTCTCCCACCATGGTACAAAGAAAGGAACTGCATGTTTTCTCAGATGCATCAACTAAGGCAGTAGCAGCCATGGCATACCTGAAAGTCTATGGCGGGGAGGCTGTTGCAGCAGATCCTGTTTCCAAATCAGGACACAAGACCACGAAGGGTTGGAGAATACAGGTTTATTTGCGCAAAAGGTTCAGAGCATTAGCATGGCAAATTCTGAAACCCCTGGCTATTCCTGAGGGGTTGCTTTTATGCAGCTCACAATCTCAGCTTTTCCCAGGGCGTTTTTCTTATCAGGCTATACCATAACATATGTACTACAAAAGGGGGAAGTAAGTCTAATTAGTCATTTCGCACAATTCAGCATATACATACTTATCTTACACCATCTGTTATTTTCCATACCCACCCTTGCCACCCTTGCCATTTAGCTGTTTACAGAAAGTATTTAGTTCAGAGGTCATTATACTTAGACTTAGATTCAGCAGATTTCCTGATTTTCACAATATCATATTAAGCAACGTCTATAATGTCTGCGATATAAGCTAAGGAACTTCTGCTAATGATAAGAATATTTTTCTGGTAACTTTCCACCCTGCTTCAAGACCAACGTGTATGTTGGATTCGTCATGGTAAAAGCAAAACTAGCACCACAAAAAGGTCATACTATACCATGGCTGGAACTTTGCAGAGCTGCGCTGGCCACCGAACTTTCAGACACAATTACGAAGATGTTTGATCTTCCCATAGAACCCACCATACATACAGCAGAGTGGTACTGGGTTATATCTACGACAGTAGGCGCTTCTACGTCTATGTGAGTAACAGAGTTGAATGGATCAGATCTTCTGAACCTGTGCAGTGGCGGTACGTTCCAATGGACCAGAACCCTGCAGATCATGCAACAAGGTCTATTCCTGCATCCCAGTTATCAACTTCTACCTGGCTCAAAGGTCCCGAGTTCTTGTGGTGTACAGACGCCTTGGAGCCAGGGAAACCCAGTGTATATAAACTCCTAGATCCAGATAATGATGGCGACATTCGACCGCTACTCAAGAAGGTAGAACCGGGAGTTCCAGTTTGTCAGGCTTTGGAGGCGGCAGGAATTTCCGTCTGTGTGCAATCCCTGCTGTGCTCACTGCTGGAGTGCCTCCGATCCAGCTGGATTTGGAGGCTATAGTTATCCTGTAGGATAGGGGAGATCCGGGCAGGGGTCTGGGGGCATCGCAACCCCTTTCCCCAGCTGGCTAAACTCCCTTTTCCAAAGGCGGTGGAGCGGTGGTCAGCAATGGCCACCACAAAGAACCTCTCAGCCAGACAAGTTTGTGCAGGAGGAAGTTGAGAAAGTGAAAGTTTTTGGCCGAACCGGGACAATAAGTAACATCTGAACACCCTGGAAATCTAGCTCTTTAAAGGATACATTGTTTCCCAAGAAGATTGTAAAAAGCTGCGGATGAAAGTGAAAAGGGAAAGTTTTTTTTTCTTCACTCTCCTTCCCTACGGAGATAGCAATGGAAATCGGAAATACCCGCTTTGGCAACAGAAGGTAACTAATTTTGAAAATTAAAGCCAAGGGGACATTAAAGATTTCTGAACATTGATACTTAAAAATCAAAATCTTTTTGCTATAAGTGGGAAGGGAGAGGTAAATGATTTATATTAAGATTCTGCTGGAGGAGACTGCTTGGAGTTTGTTAGGGATACACCCTAGCAGAATCTGCACGGCAGTCAGGCAGGCAGGCAAAATATGTGAGATAAAGGTTTTTGTAGCTTACACTCAGTAAAACAGATACACTGTGCTAGTTAAATAGTTTATTCCAATAAGCATTATAGCATAGTCAAAACAGTCCATATACCATTCACTAATTCAGTCCATCCGGGGATTATTCAGTTGCAAAGTCCAGTGTTGAAAAGAGAGGTCAGTAAACTTACAAATATCAGTCCAGTAATATATCTCCTCGCAGTAGAGATATGAAGAAGTCAAACCTCCTTTCTCCCTTCAGCAATAGGGAACACGCAGTTAGCAAAACATCAATCCATCAAACCAGCAATCGTCAGCAATCCAGCAGGTGCTCTTGCTCCCTCTTATGGCGATTTCACAACCGCACCCAAAATTACATGCTTTGCAGTTTAAAGTGACACACACTTAAACTTACTATCATAGTTTATATATATTATTTTACCCAAACTACGTTAGGTAACCTATGTTATTCCTAACAGAGTTTATAAGATCAGAGATGAACTGCAATAAGACTTCTAAAAAATCATTTGGGAATTGTGTAATTGAACTCTACCCCAGGAAGAGAAAGTATTAAAAGAAGAAAGTGCTAAATGAAACAGTTTGTGTTGATATGGATTGCTTGATGACTTTGGGACTTTTGCAAACTATTTTTTGAAAGACTAAAAACATTTGGATTGTTTAAAAAAAAATCTCACAATGGTGTTATCTGTGGAGGAATTGAAAATGGAATTTAAAAAACTAAAAGAAGAGGAACAAGAAAGCAAGGGCTCTTCTGGATCTGTTTTTCACTTCTTAGAAATGGCGATTTCTACCTATCAGGAAATACAACAATAAGAAAGCTGGGATGATGAAGAAGAAGCCATCTTTAATGGACAAATAATTTTAGTTGATGAAGAAAAGGGAAAAGGGGGAAAGAAAATGGAGAATTCAAGATCTAAAAAAACAACCAAGAAAGGGAAAAATAAGGTGAAAAATCGATATAATGTCAGAAAGCAACAGAAAAGAGGAATACAACAGAGAGGGGAGACTAAGATGGTGGAGATTGAGAGATGTGGGGGGTAAAAAGGCTAGATTCAACAAGAAAGGAAGGGAAAAGGGGAAGAGAAGTTATAAAGGCTTAAAACAAGATGTTAAAAAACAAGGTTTTTTTAGAGACAAAGGGTAAAATACAATTTAAAAAGAGATTCTGAAAAAGTACACAAGATTGTATCATAGTATTTGTATTTGAAATAGAGTTAGAAAGTTGTGTTAATAGAACATTGTAGGGTATGTGTAAAATGTCTAAGATTTCATAATAGAGTTTAATTAATTAATTTGTTATGGAACATTGTTCTTACTATACTATAAACTTATTATGTTTTTTATTTTAAAATGTTACGTAGAATGTACTAAGCAGAATCAGAATGGAAATTATGTATTATTTTAAGTGTTAAATTTGGGGGAAAGATAGAAAGGCGTCATACTTCAACCATTGATTACAGGAAAAATTTTGTATTAAAGAGAAAAGATAAATAGACAATTGAAAAAGAACGGACAAAAGATACAAGTATAATTATTTAAATTGAGATGAAGTAAATAAAATAGAATCAAGAGAGTGAAAAGAGGGGAGAAGACATATAGAAAATATAGAATGTTAAATAAGATTGAAATAGTATATAAGGTGAGCATGAATTTGATTTATGTCTGTACAAAAAGAAGTTTTAGGTTTTCATGTTACGTGTTTTGTTTGTTTATGTTTGTTTATTGAGAATTAAGAATGTTGGATGAGAACATATGAAATCGTAAATAAGACAGATGAAAGTATAAATTTAATGAATAAAATTGAATAGAAGTAAAGGGAAAAATAGTGAGAAGTTGGAAAAAGAGTAATAAGATATGAAGTTGAATACATAAGATGCATATTAAATTAAATGTGATAATTTGGAACTATGCTGTACTTAAATAAGATGTTTTATTTGCTTTGTTAAAAGATGCTTTATGTTCTCACGTTTTATGTTTTGTTTGTTTGTGTATTGTCTTTGGTTTCTTAAAAAAAGAAGGTAGAACCGGTCATCCCTCCGGTCGTCTGCCTGGCAACGACGGTAGAATGTGAGAAGGACGGCCCCTTAAAACCTGCTTGCTTTGAACGCTTCTCCCGATGGAAATCTCTCATACTGGGAATGACTGTGGTTGTCCGCACAGTCGCCTGTCTCCTCGGTCATCAGAAAGGCTTCAAGTCTTACTTCCCAGACCACTATACTCATTCTGAGAGACAAATATTGAGAAGTGTACAACAAGAGGCATATCCAGCGGAATACAGATGCCTGAGTGCAGGGAAGCCCATACCACAATCTACTCCACTTCTGCTACTGACCCCATACCTCGACAACCAGGAGGTACTTCGCGTAGGAGGTCGCCTACACAAAGCAGAAATGGACTCATACACCAAGCACGCCATCATCCTTCCTGCTAACCAACATGTAACGAGGCTGTAAGTACAACACTACCACGAAGCAATCCATCATCAAGGCCGACACTTCACAGAAGGTGCCCTCAGAGCGAATGGACTCTGGATCGTAGGCACCAAAAGATGTATTACAACTGTTCTGCAGTCTTGCTTACATTGTCACAAACAACGGGGTCACACTCTATACCAAATGATGGCTGACTTAAATAAGAACTTCATCACAAATGTGAGTTATGAGGATACCTGATGAACCAATAATAAAAACTTTATATGAATGTTTTGTTGAGTTTATCTATCTGCATCTGTACAGAAGACAAAATCTACCACTGTACAGAATACAGAACAGAAACTGAAAAAGGAGAGATTTAACCTGGAAATAAGGAGAAACATTCTGACAGTAAGAACAATGAACCAATGGAACAGCTTGCCCTCGGAAGTTGTGGGAGCACCATCACTTGAGACTTTCAAGAAGAGATTGGACTGACATTTGTCAGAAATGGTGTAGGGTCTCCCGCTTGGGCGGGGGGTTGGACTAGATGACCTACAAGGTCCCTTCCAACTGATTATCTGTTATCTGTTACATCGATAACGATTTCGACAGAGCAGGGGTGGGATTCAGGTTTTTTAACAACCGGGTTTGTGGGCGTGACTTAGTTGGTGGGTGTAGCTTGGTGGTCATGTGACTGGGTGGGTGTGGCCAACTCGACATCACTCATGTCAAAGGGGCACTTCTCCTCACCTGACCTCTCATGACAGTGGGGATGCTGCAATGGTCATAAGTGTGAAAAGTGGTCATAAGTCACTTTTTTCAGTGTCATTGTAACTTTGAATGGTCACTAAATGAACTGTTGTAAGTCAAGGATTACCTGTACAAAAATACAAAAAGCTTCTTTGCTTGCAAAAAGCTGCCCTAAATACCAATCATTAGATTAAAAATACCTGCAAGCCAGAGTTATAAATCAGGCAGGGTGCCAGAGCACCTTGAGGAATGAAAATAGTTAAAATTATTATCAAGCAGCCATCTCTTGCTCATAAAGTGAAACCCTTTAGCAGAGAGCTCATTTAAGCTCTCCAGAAAGAGCACACCCAGGAAAAGCAATCCTTAGATACATTTGCACCACTTAAAGATATCAGTTGGTCTCACTCACCTCACAAGATATCCTAAGGAAATCATCCAGATTTAAGGAAAGGTCACATGCCCCCGAGAAAGGCAGTAAAAAAATCAGTGCCAAGCTTGCATCCTGCAGTTCCAGATAACACTAAAGCAGTGAAGGAAGACGCCCCCTCCCCAGATAGAAAAAGAAACCATGAGGCAGGAAAAAAATCAAACACAATACAAATAATTAAATCACAACAGTAGCTGTTGCTTGTTGAAGATGAATAGGGAAAATTATCCCATCAGTAAACACAGGATTAAACGTCACCAAGCACAGAATTAACCTTCACCCAAAACCAGTTTTAGACCAAAACTCGGAAAGGGTATGTAAACTCATGTTTGAATGTCAATCTTTCTAGCTAGCCAAGAAGCCTTGCTGAATATCACTCATCTTGGTTCCCTGTCACTAAAAGCTTTGCTTCATTATTCAATTATTTTTTCAAAGTGTTGATCGTCCAGGGAAGTATTTCCTCCCAACAGCAGTGTAAAAATCTTAAAACAACCCTTCCCCTTTAAGAAAGTCAAGCCTCAGAACCTCCAGAGACAGGAAGTCTAGGCATACTGGCAAGAATGTAATAAGGGTGGGAAAAAACAAAAGGAGGTTGCTTCTAACTACCTGTTCTCCGAACTGCTTAGAAAGTTAACAAGGGGTTCTATAGAACCGGACAGAACCAGGAGAATCCCACACCTGCTCTAAAGACACCTCGGAAGCTATCACCTAAACAAGTCCACTGGGCTCAATACTTCAAGAGATTCAACTTTAACATGAACTATAGCCCAAGGGGGAAGAACATATTGGCGGATGCCTTGTTGAGAAAACCCCAGTTTGACAATCACCAGGAAGAGGAAGTGCAAACTATGATATCAAAAGCCCAACCTGCAGGCCAAGTAACCACCCAAAGTCAAGCCAACCACAGTCCCAGACACCTAGAAGACAAACTGACAACCAAATTGAAAGCAGCACTTTTAACCAATCCATGGTTTGTTGAACATCAAACCAAATTGACAATGAATGAAGGATTAGCTTGGAAAGGAACCAGGATTTATGTACCCAATACTCTTAAGACTGATGGTACTGAAACGTAGCCATGTCTTGCAGTTGGGGGGACACTTTGGGTTCTTAAAAACCCTACATTTAATCAGGAGACAGTTCTGGTGGCCAAAAATGAAACCTGATGTTGAGGACTATGTGAAAAGCTGCTCAATTTGTGCCACGATGAAACATAGAACTGGAAAAACCCCTGGCCTCCTTCAACAAGTAGCTGAACCAACGAAGCCTTGGGAAGAAATTGCAATGGACTTTATCGTAGGGTTACCGAAGAGTGGAGGAAGTACCGTGATTTGGACTGTTATCAACTTATTTTCTAAGCAAGCCCACTTTACAGCATGTAACGGACTGCCTTCAGCTAAGAAACTTGCGAAACTGTTCATGAAGCATATCTATAGGCTCCACAGAGTACCTCGTAGAGTAATCTCAGACCGAGGTGTACAATTTACTGCTAAGTTCTGGAGGGGGGTTTTGAAGTCCATTGGGTCCAAGGGCTTTCCTCAGCATTCCATCCTGCGTGCAATGGGTCAGCAAAGAGAACAAATGCCATGGTGGAACAATACATTAGATGTAATGTAAATTATCAACAGGAGAACTGGGTAGAACTGTTGCCATTTGCAGAAGTTGCTTACAATAATGCAGTACACAGCAGCACAGGCTTGACTCTGTTCCAAATCAACACCGGCATGGATTTTGTCCCTATGCCGGAGTTTCCTAGGGAACCTCCAACATCCATGTCTGTAATGGAGTGAATGGACTCATTAAAGAAAGGTTGGAAGGATGTGAAAAAAGCTTTAACTGAAGCTGCTGAGGAATATAAAAAACAACAGACAAACATAGATCCCTCCAACCACTGTTTAAAGTAGGGGACAAAATGTTTTTGTCAACTAAATATCTCAAATTGAAACTTCCCAGTAGGAAGTTGGGCCCTAAATTATTGGGTCCATTCCCTATATATAATTATCAATCCAGTGACAGTCCAATTAAGTCTCCCTCGGCTGTTGGGGAAAATACACCCAGTGCTCCATAGTAGTTTGTTGAAGCCTGCTGTAGGGTCAAATCTAAGGCCGATACCAGCAGCTCCCCCAAAACCTCTGATCGTACAAGGTGAGACACATTATGAAATAAAGAAAAGCCTCAATTTTAGATTACACCAAGGAAGATTACAATATTTGGTGTTATGGAAAGGCTACCCTTTGTCAGATGCTACTTGGGTAAAAAGTTGGGATATACATGAAGATAGATTGGTTAATCATTTCCATGACAAATTCCCTGACAAACTGAAGGGTCCCCTTGGAGGAGGGAGAGGAGGTTAAGGGCATCACATTAACCCCTGGTTGTGTTTTGTTGATTATCTCTTCCAGGATGTGATTTTTTTCAAGGGGGGACGCCTGTCAGCTTTGGAAGCCATATTGAGATTCGATGCTCCCACGCTGCCACAAGCCTGAGAAAGTGGGAGGGGGGATTCAATTGAGTATCTCTAAGTAGACAAAATAAAATTCTTTTGTTAGTTCAAGGTCATTGAGTATGGCGCAGAATGAAATAAGAACCTACTTTAGGATGGATCGTGACTGGGCCACGTGATGTGATGATGGCCAAGAGGGGATGGATTTGTAGTTTTAAATATTGCAAAGAAGCCTGAAAACTTTCAGATTTGGGATTCCACAGATGTGCCAGTTTCTATCCAAATAAAGGTATCTTTGAGATATGTCTGTCTCAGAGTTATTGATTGGAATGGAATGCTGACAGCTAGTTGTGAATCTGGAAATAGGGGTTTAACAATATCTGGCTTGCTGCTATTGTACTGCAGCAGTCTTGACAAAGCGTCAGCCAGGAAGCCCCCCCCTCCCATCAGGAGATAGCGGAGGGTGAAGTTGAAACGCTGGAAGTATTGGCCCCAGTGCACTTGCATAGGGGACAGTTTCCTCGAGGTCTTGAGCACTTCCAGGTTCTTATGGTCAGTCCAAACCTGGAATAGACTCTTGCTCCTCTCCAGGAAATGGCAGCAAGTGAGGAGAGCCCAGCAACCAGCATTGGCTTTTTTCTCCCATACTGCCCATCATTGCTCTGTGTCTGTTAGTTTTGTACACACAGGGCTGCAGCTGGCCCTGCTCCTTCTCTTGGAGTAGGACATCTCTGACTGCTATGTCGCTGGCATCAGCTTGGATGACAAAAGGCTTTCCTGGGTCCGGGTGTTTTAACACCAGCTCGGTGGAGAAAAATCCTTTTAGCTTTTTGAATGTGGCTTGGCAATGCATGGTCCACTTTAGAGGCTGGCTAGGTGTCTGTTTATCCCACCCACCCCCTTTGTTTTTAGCAAGTTAGTGATAGGCAGTGCAATTTGGGCAAAAGTGGGAATGAACTGCCTATAGAAATTGGCAAAGCCAAGGAAGCTCTGTAGTTGCTTCCTTGTGTGGGGAGGCGCCCATTTGACCACTACCCACACTTTCTCTGGGTCCATTTCTACTCCTTCATGGGAAATGTGAAAGCCTAAATAGTCTATTTTCTCCTTACGGAACTCAAATTTGGCAAGCTTGGCATATACCTTAGTAGTGCAGAGTTTGTTTAGGACCGCCTGGACAAGTTTCACATGTTCCACTTTTGTTTTGGTGCAAATTAATATGTTATCAAGGTACACCAAAAACCCCTTATTAAGGTGTTCATGGAGCACCTCATTAATCAGCTTCATGAATATGGCAGGGGGGCCCTGCAGTCCAAAGGGGAGTACATTAAACTGGAAGCATCCCAGGGGGCAATTAAAAGCGGTTTTCCACTCATCCCCATCTTTAATTCTGACTCTGTAATAAGCCTCCCTTAGGTCCAACTTAGAAAAAAATATTTCCCCTGGACAGGTGGGTTAGCATGTCCTTCATGAGGAGGAGAGAGTACACGTTTTCCACACACACTGAGCTCAGACCCCTATAATCCACGCATAAATGAAGAGACCCATCTTTCTTCTCCCAGAACAACACTGGGGGAGCTATTTTGTGTCTAGCTGGTTGGATGAAACCCCAGGCTAGGTTCTTGTCTATGAAGGCACATAACTCCTCCAATTCCCTGGGAGTCATGGAATACAGTTTTGGCTTTGGCAGTGTCAGCCTCAAGATCTCTTCGGGTACCCTAATTGCTACCTATCTCATTTATTTCTCCCTTATTTTCTCTACTGCTAGGCTTACTTTCTTTCAGCTGTCATTAGCAACGGGGAGGGGTAGTTGTGGGGGGAAGAGAGTTGGAGGTGTTTTGCATTCTTTACTGTGGGCAGAAAAAGGAGGGGGTATATGATTTCTTCTTTTCAATTTTCCATTTCCTTGCTAGCCTCTATCCCTTTTGCGCAGCTGCGAAGTCTTATCAAAATATGTCAAGGTCAACGGACAGAGGCCTCATCACCACCTGAAGATGCCCACATGATCATATTCAGAACTTTTAATTGGAAGAGACTTCTGGACTTCGGGGTGGGAACAATTCCATTTCTTTGTATGTGTGATCTCATGCGCAAATTCTCAGTTTCGAATTCCATTTGTAGCTTCCTTTTCATTCTCCAGTAAAAGGATAACTTTGCTCTGATCCATGGAGTCTGGGTATTTCTTTCTTGGATTTTGAAAGGAGCACACATTGACATTATTCCGAAACTCACCATCAGCCCACCCGGAGAAAACACCAATTTTTCTTCCGAGGGGGTTTCACATCATGTCATCTCCAGCCAGCGATGAAGATGACCAGGGAGCTGTGGGGGGGCCTTATTGGACTCGGGGTGCACAAGGTGCCTAATTAGCATGAAAGTAGTTAAGGGCATGGGCATTGGACTGAGAAATTTGAAAACGCCCATATCCTTTTGCCAATTGGATGGGTCTGAGGCGGGAGGTTGCCCTGCACGTTTCATAACGGAGCCCCTAGAGATGACCATGGGAACCCACAGCGAGACCCTGTGTTTTATTGTGGCTCCCAGGATGGAACAGTCCCTAATCTTGGGATTGCCCTGGCTTCGGAAATGGAATCCCCAAGTGAACTGGAGAGAGGGGTGGATACGGATTCGTACTGACCAACCTCCGGGAAGGGAGGAGCAACCCCCTGGAAACTGGGAGAATCCCCATCCGAAGCCCCAAACCCTGCTGAGACAGTTTCCACGGGGCCGAGCGCATAGAAGGAGAGGAGAAAATCCCGAAAGAGTACTGGGACCTAAGGGAGGTGTTTAGCGAAGAGGCCTCCGATGAGCTCCCTCCCCATCGGTCAACCGATTGCAGCATTGAATTTCTACCGGGGGTGACGCTCCCGAAACCAAAGATGTATTCGATGACCCCAAGGGAGTTGGAGGAATTGAGATCGTTTATCGACAAGAACTTGAAACGAGGTTTCATCCAACCTGCCAGACCTCGAGTGGCGGCCCCTGTGATGTTCCGCGAGAAGAAAGATGGCTCCAAGCGCTTGGTGGTGGACTATCGAAATTTGAACGCAGTGTCCGTGGAGAACGTGTACCCCCTTCCTCTAATGAAGGACATGTTAGCCCACCTGGCCAAGGGAAAGATCTTCACGAAACTGGACTTGAGGGAGGCTTACTACCGAATCCGAATTAAAGAAGGGGACGAGTGGAAAACTGCATTCAACTGCCCGATGGGTTGCTTCCAGTTCAATGTTCTCCCGTTTGGCCTACAGGGGCACCAGCCGTTTTCATGCAAATGATCAACCAGGTGCTCCACGAACATTTATATAAGGGGGTTTTGGTCTACCTGGACAATATCCTTATTTACACGGAGACTAGAGACCAACATGTGAAATTGGTACGGTCCGTGTTGCACAAACTGCGGGCTGCCAAATTGTACGCCAAATTGTCCAAATGTGAGTTCCACCAAGAAAAATCGACTACCTGGGATATCGATCTCACCTGAGGGTCTCGAGATGGACCCGGAGAAGGTACAAGCCGTATTGGATTGGGCCCCACCGAGAACCCGAAAACAACTTCAAAGTTTCCTTGGATTTGCCAACTTTACCGGCAGTTCATCCCATGTTTTGCTAAAATAGCCATGCCTATCACCAACCTCCTAAAAACGAAGGGAGAAGCGGCCAAACCCAGCCAGCCGTTGAGTTGGTCCATGGAGTGCCAAGCCGCTTTTGAGAAGCTAAAAAGACTATTTGCTGCAGAACTAGTGCTAAAGCATCCAGACATGGATGTCCCCTTCGTGATCCAAGCTGATGCGAGCGATGTGGCTGTAGGAGCGGTCTTACTTCAGTTAAACGAGAAGGGGACACTACAACCGTGCCTACACCTCCCGTAAATTAACTGACACTGAACGTAGATGGGCCGTCTGGGAGAAAGAAGCTTTTGCAGTCTGTTGGGCCCTAATGACCTGGAGGCATTTTCTGGAAGGCGCAAGGCACCCATTTGAAGTATGGACTGATCACAAAAATTTGGAGGCTCTAAAAACGCCTCGGAAATTATCTCCTAAGCAAGTTAGGTGGGCCCAGTACTTCAAGCGATTCAATTTTTTCCTGAAATACATCCCAGGAGGAAAGAATTTTATGGCGGATGCTTTATCTAGAATGCCTCAATACAACAGTGTTCAAAAAGAAGTGATAAGTCCGATTGTGCCCACCACACAGCTGGCTGCACCAGTGGTCACCAGAGCGCAAAAGAAGAAACAAGAGGCAGGTCTACCCAATGACTTGAACGAACAATTTAAAGAAGCTCTGAAAACAGATGAGTGGTTCCAGGCAAATGTGAATAACTGCACCGTTAGAGATGGGTTAGCCTGGATGGGTGCGAAGCTGTATGTACCAAAAACACTGAGGAGCCAAGTGTTACAACAGACTCATGACTCCAAGGCAGCGGGTCATTTTGGTTTCGTGAAGACCTTACACCTGGTGAAGCGGCAGTTCTGGTGGCCCTCCTTGAAAAAAGACATTGAAACTTATGTAGCAAGCTGCCCAGTTTGCGCTTCAGCCAAGAGACCTCCTGGTAAGCCGCCAGGTCTGTTGGAATGTGGCCAGACCAACTGCCCCTTGGAAGGAAATCTCTATGGACTTTATAGTAGATTTACCTGAGAGTGCTGGGCACACAGTCATCTGGGTGGTGACCGATTTGTTTTCCAAGCAAGCACACTTCATTCCTTGCTCCAAGATTCCCTCGGCGAAGTCGTTAGCCAAACTGTTCATTATACATGTCTACAGACTGCATGGTGTCCCTGAACGTGTGATATCAGATCGAGGGGTTCAATTCACTTCGAACTTCTGGAGGGAATTTTTGAAGTTAATAGGCTCCACCCAGGGTTTAAGCTCCGCCCACCACCCCCAAACTAATGGGGCCTGTGAGAGAACTAACGGGGTGTTAGAGCAATATCTCCGGTGTTACATAAATTATCAGCAAGACAACTGGGTGGATTTACTACCTTTTGCAGAGGTGGCGTATAACAATTCTGTCCACAGCAGTACTGGGTTTACCCCCTTCAAAGTGGCCACGGGGCAAGATTTTGTACCCATACCTGAGCTCCCTCGCGAGAAACCCAATATCCAGTCATTGGATGACTGGATATCTCAACTTCAACTCAATTGGCCAGTCGCTCGTAAAGCTCTGGACGAGGTGCACCAATCCCATAAGAAGTTTGCGGACAAGAAGAGAGCCCCACAAAAGTTGTATCAAGTAGGCGACAAAGTATTCCTCTCAACCAAATATCTGCAAACCACTCAGAAATCAAAAAAGTTAGGTCCTAAGTACGTGGGGCCTTTCCCTATTGAGCGAATTGTGAATCCTGTGACGGTTCAATTGACTCTACCAAAAACTCTTCACCGCATTCATCCTGTTTTCCATGTTAGCCTGCTAAAACCCGAACATACCTGTGCATTGAGACCGACCCAGACTGATCCCCCCGTCCCATTGTTGATTGAGGGTGAACAACACTTCGAGATTAAAGAAATTTTGGACTCTCGAAAATGGAGGGGTTGTCTACAATATCTTGTAGCCTGGAAACATTTTCCCCCCTCTCATGCTGAGTGGGTGAATGAAAAAGACGTTAGGGCCCCTGAACTGCTAAAGAAATTTTATACTAAGTATCCTGATAAACCATAAGAATGTATGCAATGCTTAACGTATCTTTTTATTCTCTCTTACAGGGACTAATGTCCTTTTTCTAGGAGGGTCCGAATGTCAGCCTCAAGATCTCTTCAGGTACCCTAATTGCTACCTATCTCATTTATTTCTCCCTTATTTTCTCTACTGCTAGGCTTACTTTCTTTTGGCTGTCATTAGCAATGGGGGGAGGGGTAATTGTGGGGGGGGAAGAGAGTTGGAGGTGTTTTGCATTCTTTTACTGTGGGCAGAAAAAGGAGGGGGTATATTTCTTCTTTTCAATTTTCCATTTCCTTGCTAGCCTCTATCCCTTTTTGCGCAGCTGCGAAGTCTTATCAAAATATGTCAAGGTCAACGGACAGAGGTCTCATCACCACCTGAAGATGCCCACATGATCATATTCAGAACTTTTAATTGGAAGAGACTTCTGGACTTCGGGGTGGGAACAATTCCATTTCTTTGTATGTGTGATCTGCGCCAAATTCTCAGTTTCGAATTCCATTTGTAGCTTCCTTTTCATTCTCAGTAAAAGGATAACTTTGCTCTGATCCATGGAGTCTGGGTATTTCTTTCTTGGATTTTGAAAGGAGCACACATTGACAGGCAGCTTAACTCCAGGGATGATATCGATTGTGCAGTCTGTGGGCCAGTGGGGAGGGGGTTCATTCGAGCCCGTTTCGCTGAACACCTCGGTTAGGTCTCAATACTCTTAGGGTATGCCCTGCAGCAGGTTGTCCTTTGGGGCTGTGGCTGCCTCTTTATTTAGCCCATCTCCCTGTTCGTGGCTGTCACCATGGGGGGGTTGATTCCCCTCTTGGGAATTTCAAAATTCCCTCCTTCCACTTCGCCTGTAGGTTCCATCATTTCAGCCAGGTCAGCCCTAAGCCAAGGGGCCATTCCATCCCAGGGGCCACTACAAAAATTGAAGTCTCAGTGTGGCTCCCCATGGTTAACTCCAGAGGCTTGGTAGTAAAGGTGATTGGGACTCTGCCCACAATGGACCTCTCCAGCTGACAGAATGCAATTGGGTTTTTTAACCTCTTCAGGCAGACCCCCTGTTTCTTTACCAGGGTTGGGTTCATTAAGCATCTGGTGCACCCAAAGTCTAGCAAGGCCCTCAGTTTGACTTTCCTCCCCAAGCTAGGGATCAATAATTCTAGGGACAGGGTGACTGGCTCACCTACCAAGGGGTCATCTTCAAGATCACTGTTGGATGGCCTGGGGTCTTCTTTGGATGGGGTCGGAGTCCCCCCTCCTGGATTTTGAGGAGGGACGCAACTCTATGAACCTGCTGCTCTTCAGAGCTGTGTTTTTGGTATGCTCCATGGCTTTAGTTGGCTTCCCCCTGGGTGAGCAATCTCCTGTCCTCCCCAAGGTTTTCATTCAGCATTCAGCAGCTTGGTGGCCTTCTTTACCGCATTTGAAGCAGGCGGCTGAGCGCAGCAGCACTGCTTGTGGCTTAGTGGCATCTCACTTCCCATCTGGTGTGGATCGCTTCCAGTGTTGGCCTGACTGGTACTGGCTCCTTTTTTAAAAAAAAAAGTTTTTATTTTTTAAGACAAACATATACAAACAAAACATAAAAACATAAAACCATCTTCCATTTTATATACATACAGTGTGTCAGTTGGTTACAAATCTTTTGTGCTATCCTTTCATAGTAATAACTCACAGTTTATATAAATTTTCATATTGTCAAACGAACATGTTTATATATTTATCAGTTATTAATCATCCATGACTAAACTATTTATTCCATCATTTTATACGAGATATTCCAAATTTTATTTTGAAATGTATATTGTACTTTCATCCAATGGCTATATATGTCTATATTATATTTTATATCAATCTATTAAACTTCCATTACAAAATTATCTAGTCTACTACATTACCATGTCTTTTTGTCCAACCATTGATAAAACAAATCCCATATCATATAAAATTGTTTATCTTCTTGCTCTCTAATTTCAAATGTCAATTTACTCATTTCAGCAGTCCATAATTTTCTTAATAACTTCCTCCTGCATAGGTATTTTTTCATTTTTCCAATTCTTAGCAAATACAATTCTAGCCACTGTTAAAACATTTACAATCAAATATTTCAGCTCTTTATTGTATATTTCCAGTATAATTCCCAATAAAAAATCTCTGGTTTAAAGTCTATGTGTTGTTTTATAATTTTTTCCAACCATGTGTGGATTTTAGTCCAATATCTTTTTGCATCCGAGCATGTCCACCACATATGGTAATATGAACCAGGTATCTGATGACATTTCCAACATTTATCCGATTTGTTTTATTTATTTATTTGATTTGTCAATTGTTTACAAGATAAGTATAAGTGTATACATAGTTATGAATACATGAAATGGGTACATATAAGAAAAATAAAAGAAAAATAAAAGAAACAATAGGGCAGGGATGGTAGGCACGTTGGTGCGCTTATGCACGCCCCCTAGAGACCACTTAGGAAAGGGGTGAAGTCAATAGTAGACAGTCTAAGGTTAAAGTTTTGGGGGTTTGGGGAAGAAACTACAGAGTCGGGTAGAGTATTCCAGACATTGACCACTCTGTTGCTGAAGTCGTATTTCCTGCAATCAAGTTTGGTGCGGTTAACCTTGAGTTTGTATCTATTGTGTGCTCTTGTGTTGTTATGGTTGAAGCTGAAGTATTCATTGACAGGTAGGACATTGCAATGTATGATTTTATATACCATACTTAAATCAGACCGAAGAGGGCGTAATTCAAGCTTTTCTAGTTCTAGAATTTCAAGTCTGGTGGCATAAGGTATTCTACAATGAGTAGAGGAGTGGAAAACTCTTCTTGTGAAATATTTCTGGACTTTCTCAATTGTGCTAATATCAGATACGTAATGTGGGTTCCAGACTGATGAGCTGTATTCAAGTATTGGTCTAGCAAATGTTTTGTATGCTCTAGTTAGTAGTGTGATATAACCAGAGAAAAAGCTACGTAGGATTAGGTTAACAACTCTTAATGCCTTTTTGGCTATGTAGTTGCAGTGGGCTCTAGCACTTAGATCATTAGAGGTGAGTATTCCAAGGTCCTTTACAGAGCTTGGATCATCAACAAGATCTTGACTATTCAGCTTGTATTTTATTTTCTGATTTTTTTTGCCAATATGTAAGACAGAGCATTTATTTGTTGAGATTTGAAGTTGCCATTTGTTTGACCATTCTGATACATAGTCAAGATCTTTTTGAAGGGTAGCAGTATTGTCTGTGGAATGTTCTTAAACATTCTCGTGATTCTCATCAGGGGTAGATGCCACCTGTAAAACATATTATACAAATTTTCTTTATATGCAGTTGACCGTGTCATTTTATAATTTTGAGACCACAATTTTTGCCATTTCTCTAAATCAATCCCATATCCAAAATTTTTCCCCCAAGCAATCATCATTTCTTTAACTTGTTCTTCCTCCAATTTAAATTCTAATAAATGTCCATATAGTTTTTTAATCACCTTTTCATCAGTACCTGTCAGAATTTTATCTAAATCAGTCAACTTATAGATACCTTCTGTTTTAAAATCTTTATCAAATCTAGATTCTATTTGCAAATATGAAAACCAATTCATTTTTACACCTTGTTCTTCCAACACTTGCATAGATTTAAGTTCACCCTCTTCATTCAATATCTCACCATATCTAACTGTTTGTTCCTTTTTATATATTATTGGATAAGAAAAAGCTTCAATGGTAGATATCCATAATGGAATTTTTAAGTAGTATTGTCTTTTTATCTTCTCCCAATTCAAAAACAGTGCCTCTCGAATGTAATGTCTTCTAAAATACCCCTGTGTTTTAGTTCCCTTATACCAGAGGAAAGTATGCCATCCCAGCAGCAAGTCATGCCCTTCTAAAGTCAAAAGTCTACTGTTCCTTAATGTTATCCATTCCTTTACCCACATCAGATTTGTCACCTGGTAATATAATTCCCAGTTGAACAATTCTTGTTCTTGCATCTTGTAACAGTTTAAGTTTTGTTCTTGCTTTCTTACCATGCCAAATATATTTCAGCACAATTCTATTTAAGTCTTCAATCTTTTCCTAATTGAATTGGAATTGTCTGGAATAGATATAAAATTCTAGGCAATACATTCATGTTAATTGTAGATATTTTCCCAATCAATGATAGTTGTAAGTTTTCCCATTTTATCAAATCTGTCACAATCTTCTGTTTGAGTTTAAGATAGTTATCCTCCTTCAATGTGCTACATCTTGACGTAATGTGTATCCCTGAAATACTAAACTGTTGTAATGACAAGGCAGTCGAGGTGTTTGATCATGATCAAATGAATCATGATGAACTTTATTGGAGTCTAGTCTTACATTTATACACATTTCCTCTAACATTGGTTAACTTTAGTTTCTGCTCAGCTTTCGTTACTGTTTAGCATAGTAATTAACACAATTAATTATCTCTAGTTAAAGTCTAACATATGTTTACTTCCTCTCTCTAATCCTTCTTTGCATTAGTGATTTTGTTTGCCTGAGTTGTATTTGCTTTGGAACCTTCATTACCTGAGGTTTGCCATCAAGATAATGACATTCCTGCAATTACAACTCTACACTAAACCTTATTTGTGACCTGTATTTCTAAAACTTCTTCCAACTCTTTCTTTTGTCTTGCTAACATATTCTTTGTTGATATCTTTGTTTTATCTTTATTTATTTTCAAACCTGCTACTTTTCCATATTCTTCTATCTTTTCTATTAATTTAGGTGCTGTTTCCAATGGATCCTCTAATATAAATACTAAGTCATCTGCAAAGGCTTGCAATTTATACTCTTCCTTTTTGATTTTCATTCCTTTTATTTCTTTTTCTTCTCTAATATTCCTATTCAACATTTTCAATGTTAACACAAACAGCAGAGGTGACAGTGGACAACCTTGTCTAGTCCCTTTTCTTATTTCTATGGATTCTGTTAATTCTCCATTTACCATAACCTTTGCAGTTTGTTTATGATGTATCATTTCAACGGCTTGAATAAATTTTTTACCAAAGCCCATTTGTATCAATTGCAGTAACATGAATTGCCAACTCACATTGTCAAAGGCTTTTTGTGCATCTAAAAACATCAAGGCCATTTGCTTTTCAGGATGTGCCTCATAGTATTCCAAAGTGTCCAGAATTATTCTCATATTGTCTTTGATTTGTCTCTTTGGCAGAAATCCATTTTGATCAGCGTGAATAAAATTATTTAAGTATCTTTTCAGTCTTTCTGCCAAGATTGAAGCAAAAATTTTATAATCTGAATTTAATAGGGATATAGGTCTATAATTTTTAACTTGCTGCGGGTCTGTATCTTCCTTCGGTATAAGTGTAATATATGCTTCTGACCATGTTTTGGGTATTCTCTTCTTTGACATAACTTCGTTCATGACTTCTAATAGTTGAAGATTCAATATTTCCTGGAAAGTCTTATAAAATTCCGCTGGCAATCCATCTGGACCTGGTGCTTTTCCAGTGTTCTGTTTTTTTAAGGCTTCTGTTAATTCCATCATCATTATGTTCCCTTCTAACATTGTTTCAATATCTTTGGGTATCTGGGGTAGTTTCGCAGAAAGTAAATATTGCTTAACTTTTTCTTCTTGAATATTCTCTTGATAATACAGTTTTCCATAGTAATCTTGTATATTTTCTTCTCTTCATTTCCATAGCAACCATGTCCTTCTTCATTTATTAATTGGCTAATCCTTCTTGATTCTCTTTCCTTTCTCAATTTATAGGCTAACCATCTGCCTGGTTTGTTTGTGGGTGTAGCTTGGTGGTCATGTGACTGTGTGGGCATGGCTTGGTCACATGACCAGATGGGAATGGCTTTATGGTCACATGACCAGATGGGCATGGGTTTGTGGCCATATGACTAGGTGGGCATGTCTTTGTGGCCATGTGGGTGGGCGTGGCCAGGTGACGATGTGACCAGCAAACCAAATACAAGTGATCCTCACTTAATGGCCGGTTGCTTAGCAAGTGTTCTAATTTATGACTGATCTCCCCAGAGCTACTTGACCTGTTTTGGAGTTTTGACAGCCACACACACACACACACACACACACACACTTCTAACCCTGCTATTCTATGATTCTGTAAGGATCTCCTGCTGGAGAAGGGGGTTGGACTAGATGACCTCTGAGATCCCTTGCAGGCCAGCCCTAGATTGCTGTATGCTTCAAAGAGTCTTCTGAAGCCAGGGTTTGTGTACTTCCTTCCTCTCCTTTTTTTTCTCTCTCCCTCCCTTCCTCCTTTCATGTATTTATTTACCCATCCATATATCTCATTCATGGTCTCCTCCCTCCCTCTCTCTCTTTCTTTCTTTCTCTTTCTTTGTCCCTTCCTTCCATCTCTCCCTTTCTTTGTCTATCCCTTTTCTTCCTTTCGCTTCCTTTCTCTTTTTTCTTTCTTTCTCTTTTCTCTTTCTTTTCTTTCTTGTCTCTCTCCTTTCCTCTCTCATTCCCTCTTTTTCTCTTTCCCTCTCTTTTTCTCTCTCTCTCTCTCACTCCCCTCTGTGTCTCTCTCTCTATGGGTCTGTCCCCCCCCACATCTCTGTCTCTCTCTCTCTCTCTGCCCCTCTCCTTATCTTCCCCTCTCTCTCTTCCCTACTGTCTCTGTGTGTGTCAGTGTCTGTCTGTCTGTCTGTCTCCCTCTCTCTCTCTCAAAGCCACAGCTGTGCCAAGTGCTCTTTGCTACTTTCAAGGGACGCTTCCAGAGCGGCTGGCAATCCTTCTTCAGCCAGTCCCTTCGGGTGACCCCTCTCCTCCTCCACTTGCGACCGGCGGCCATGGCGGGTCTGGGAGGGTGGCGTGCACATGTGAGGAGGAGGAGGAGAAAGGTCACCTGAAGGGACGCTTCCAGTACGGCTGGTGATTCTTGTTCAGACAGTCCCTTCAGGCGACCCTTCTCCTCTTGCAACCGACGGCCATGGTGGGTCCAGGAGGAGGGTGGCGTGCACATGTTGGAAGAGAAATGGGAAGGGAGGACCCAGGAGCCTTTTTTGACATCTGCTCTGCACGCTTATTCTCTAACCCCAGGGTATCTACACTTTAGGAATGGGTACTTAAAGAGAGCAGAGATAACGGCATTGCAATAGGTTGCCACAAGGAGGGTGATAGTTCCTCTCCATAGAACTGAGTTTTTAGTAACAGTGTTATTGGAGTGGGCTTTTGCAGGGCTCAATGGAAAGGATGGAGAACATTTTATCAATGAGGAGGTTTTGGCAAACGAAGATTTGAGTGGAGCAGTTGGAGGTTTAGTTTTCACAGAGACAAACGCGGACACGTTTCTCTGACAGGATAGAAAACTCTCAGAATAAAAACAGCCCCTTTGTTCATGGGAAGAGTGCATTTTATAGCTGAATAACTACCTACAGAGTCACAGAAACCTGGGCAGAATAGCCCTCTGCGAGGTGAGTCAGATGTAATAGCTTGGCGGTCGCTCATGCAAGCTGCGAACAAAGGAGCTTCCACAGGGCACGAACCACCTGAGTGGAAGGTTTCCCCCCTCTCCCTAACCTGAAGGAGGAAAACTGTATTGACTTGCTTTCTGCTGGTTGTCATGTGGAGCATGGCTAGCGATGGTGTTCAGGGTGGAGGGGTGAGGGGGAGGGAGAGAGAGAGGTTGAGCTTTGCAATATGCTGCGGGGTGGAGCTCTGCAGCGTTTGTGGGGGCTGTCGAGCTTTGCAGCATGGAGTGGAAGGTGGGGGGGGATTTGCAGATTAAACTGGCAGGGCTGGGGGGAAGGAGAAGAGGAGAGGAGGGGGGATTTGCGGGCAATAGGGCTCAGAAGAGAGCGTGTGCAAAAGCTCTTTCCATTCTTCCCAGGCCTTTCTGCCTTCGCAGGTGGCATCTTCCACAGCATCAGTCCCACCCCCTTTTCCTTCGCTCATCTCTTTCATGACCTGAGGCAGGGTGGAGGATTGAGCAGGTTTGTCGGGGGTGGGGTGGGGTGGGGGGGTGGAGTGCTGAGAGGAGGCGAGCGCTGAACGGAATCGCTGAGGGGAAAGCAGCATAGGAAAGAGGCAGCCAGCCAGACCCACACACAGAGCAAGCAGAGTGGTGGGTGAGAAGGCCCTGAAAGAGGACGGGGGAGAGGAGGAAGGAGAACTGTGGGCAGTCTGAGGCGCTATGTTTTGCGCGCTCAGCTGGTCGACTCCCCCGATGCAGCTAGCTTCTTTAGCTCAGGGCAGCTAATGGCTGGGGCGGGGTGAGTCCTGCCACAGAAACCACCGCTGCTGCTGCTGCTACCGGGACTACTACTGAGACTCCTGCTGGTTCAGCTCTGTGTGTGTGTGTTTTTCCCCCCACTTTCAGCGAGTAACACTGAGGCTGGCACTTGAGGAGATAGAGGTCCCAAAATTGGCTGCCGCCAAGGAGGCGGTGGCGATGAAATTCAGCAATGGGGGGGGGGGGGGGGGGGGGGTGGTGTGGTTTCTGGGGGGGGGGGGGTTTTTTCACCAGGACAAAGCAGACTCGAATACCGGAGTTGAAACCAGCTTTTTATTAGCAACCAGTAACTTCAACTAAAGTCGAGCCACGGCAGCCCTTTTTATAGCGGCTGCTCGCGGCTCACAACCAATGGCATGTGTTTAAACTTCCCTCCGCTTATGCGGCCAATCGGAACCCATTGTTCTTAACCAATCATTACGCTGTGTTAACTAACCAATAGGAATGTAGTATTAGAAGTCTATATTTGAATACACTACACCCCTCCCCTCTTGGTTCACTCCAACGTTACGTGATGTAATCATGCAGGTAGGTGGGGCTTTTGTGAGTGCTAGTTGACCTGTGCAGTTCAGTTTCTGTGTTGGTCTCCACTGGTTCGGACAGGCCTGCTGTCCTTCCCGCTCGTCTCCTAGGAACCTCCTGGAAGGCTGCCTCAGCCATGCCGCTCCCACCATGCCTTGTTGGGTTGATTGGATGGTCGGCGTGGTCTCCTTGCACTGTGTGCAGGCAGTTAGAGTCGGCTTGGCTGCTTCTTCCCTGGGGTTCCTTCAGTTCTCTTTTCTCGGAGTCTTCTAATCGTAAGTAATTTTTATTTTTTCCTGGGTTCTCGGTTTCTGGTTGGTGGTTTGTAACCGGACTATTTTCATTTCCTTTATTATTTAAGGGTTCCCCCCACTCTGGTTTTTTTATTACTATCTGGGGGTGCTTGGGGAAGTGTTTGTTCCATGTTTCAGGGGATGTCGGTGTTTCGTTTAACGTGTCATGACTGTAGTTGATCGATGTGTCTTTTCCACGATCTGCCACCAGCTGTTTCTAGTCGGTATGAACGAGGGCCTGTGATTTGTGTGATTGTCGCCGGTAACCACAATGGTTCTCCGGTAAGATTTTTTGCATATACTAAATCGCCTGGTAAGAAAAAGCGGTACTTACTGGAAGAGTCTGGTGGCTTTTCGGGGTTGTAAGTGGGGTGCAGTCTCTCCGACTAGGAATGCAACTTTCTTCCCATCAATAGCTCAGCCGGGCTCTTGTTTATTGCCGTGCATGGTGTTATATGTTGGATGGTGAGCATGGTATTGACTTTTTCTTGCATGTCATTTCCTTCAAGCTTTTCTAATGCTTCTTTTGTGTAACGAACCATGCGTTCCGCCCTTCCATTCGCCGCCAGATGAGCTGGTGCTGTCAAAGCGTGTCTTATTCCTTGTTCTGCTAGGAATTGTTCAAAAGCCAAAGCTGTAAACTGTGGCCCATTGTCCGATACTACTGCATCTGGTAGACCGTGGGTGGTGAAAAGTTTTTTAGTTGTTTGGTGACGGCTTCTGTTGTTGTTGAATTCATGATGATGACTTCTAACCAGTTGGAATAGGCATCCACAATGATTAGATAAGTATATCCTTTTGTGGGGTCGGCGAAGTCCATATGGATTCTTGACCAGGGGCCTCTGGGTGTCTCCCAGTCAAGAACCGGTGCTGAAGGGGGAGTGGGTCTGGATGATTAGCATTTGTTACATGTTTTGACCCAGGTTTCAATGTCTTTATCTATTCCTGGCCACCAAACGTAGCTTCTGGCCAGGGACTTCATCTTTACCATGCCTGGGTGTCCTTCATGTAACATGATTAGCATGTCTTCTTGTAATTTTTGTGGAACAACCACCCGGTCTCCCCACAAAATGCACCCTTTTTCAATCGATAATTCAGTTTGCCAGTTCTTAAAAGGTTTGAAAGTCTCGGTTTCTTCGTTTTCCGGCCAACCCCGTCCCACCCAGTTCAGTATTTGAGCCATCAGTGCATCTTTAGCCATTTCCCTTACGATATCTGATGCGGTGATGGTCCAATTTGGAATTGTTTCAATTTGTAGGGTATGCGTGGTGGGAGCTGGATCGTCATCATGACCTGGTAGTGATGAATGGCTTACTGCATCTGTGTGGGGTATGGCTTTTCCTGGACGATAAATGAGTTTGTAATTGTAGGCTGCAAGAAATTCTGACCATCTTGTCATTCTTGAAGACAGGATGTTGGGGGTGGCCCTGTCTCTGGCTAGGATTCCCAATAGCGGTTTGTGGTCAGTGATTAAAGAAAATGTCCTACTGTATAGGTATTTGTGGAAATGTTTCACCCCTGAGATGGCTGCCAAGGCTTCCCTGTCCAGTTGGCTGTAGTTCCTTTCGGTCTTGGACAGCGTCTTGGAATAAAAGGCGATCGGTGCTTCTCTGCCGTCTGGTAGTGTATGGCTAAGTATTGCGCCTATGCCGAAGGGTGAAGCATTGCAGGTGACAGTCAGAGGTAGTGTGTCACTGTATTGGATCAATACAGATTTTGATGTGAATTAAGTCTTTGATTTTTTGGAATGCTGTTTCTTCTTGGTGGCCCCATTTCCAATTGGCTTTTTTATTGAGGAGTCTATGCAGTGGTTCCGCTACTGTTGCCTTTTGCGGCAAAAAGACATGATAAAAATTAATGAGTCCCCAAAATGCTTGTAAATCCGTTTTGTTTTTGGGTCTGGGAGCTTCCTTTATTGCTTGTATTTTTTTTTATTTTTTTTTTGTGGGGTGGATTCCCACTTCATCAATAAGGTATCCCAGGAACTCAACCTGATTTGTGGCAAGTGGGCATTTTTCTTTTTAAACTTTGAGTCCTGCTTCTCTAAATTTTGACAAAACTGCCCTTAAACGGTCTTTTAGTTGTTTTTTGTTTTCGGCTGATATTAGTACATCATCAAAGTAGGGAACCACCCCTTTTAATCCTTGGAGGAGGCGTTCCATCAGGCTCTGGAAAATGCCAGGGGCCACGCTGACACCGAATTGTAATCTATTGCATTTAAAGGCTCCTCTATGCATTACAATAGTTTGCGCCTCTACTGTCTCAGGATCAACGGGTAATTGTTGATATGCCTGTGCGAGATCGAGCTTCGCAAAGATCCTTCCTCTCCCCAATGAATGCAGCAGGTGTTGGACTACCAGGACGGGATATGCGCTCTGTTGCAATGCATGGTTCAGGGTGGCCTTATAGTTACCACAGATGCGCACGGACCTGTCAGGTTTTATAGGGGTCACAATCGGTGTTTCCCATCTGGCATGGTTAGTTGGCTCTAACACCCCCTGAGCGATGAGCTTGTTCTGTTGCTCGTCAATTTTTGGTCTTAGTGCAAATGGTACCTGTCTGGCTTTAAGCCTGATGGGGGCTACGTTTGGGTTTAAACTAAATGATATAGGGGTCCCATAGTACTTGCCTAAAGTCCCGTCGAATATGTCATGGAATTCCTCCATCAGGTGTTTCTCCCAGTCCGTCATGGTGATGCTGTTGATCCCTGTCACTTTGATTCTGGGTGGTTCGAACCATTCTAAACCGAGCAGGCTGGGATGATCTCTGTCAACGATGTTTAATGGAAGAATCTCGGTATGTTTTTTAAATTTTACCTTGAAATATCCCAGTCCAACTACTGGTATCTTGTTACCCTGGTAGTCCTTGATGATCAGCCTTTGCTCTTCAAGTTCTCTACGTTTTATGTCTGGTATCAAACTTTTTATTGTGTTCCATGATACCATTGATAAATACGAACCGGAGTCTAGTTCCATTTCACATGGCTCGCCTTCTATTAGGAAGTTGATTCAAACCTTCTTAGTGTTTGTTGTTCTGGCTGTCCCAATAGTGATTGTCTGATGCTTCTCTTCCTTTTTGTTGAGCCGTTGATTTCTATGATCTCGGCTCCAGCGACTTCTGGTTGGCCTTTCTTTGTTTCTGGGGGGGGGGGTACTGCCATGTCTCTTTGGACTATAGCTCTTTTTGTTTCAGCAGACCCTTGCAATGTGCCCCCATTTTTCATAATGCCAGCATGTGGCATCCAAGAATCGACATTCAGACCTTGGGTGGTTTCCACCGCATCCCGCACACTGAAATTCAGGTTTTCTTCCTCGTCTCTCTCTCCGGTTCCTTTCTGAATGGAGTCTGTTTACTTCCTCATCTTCATCTTCGGGGTCGATTGATGATTCGATATCTTCATGGTAAGAGGTTGTGGCAGTGTGCTTTTGGGCTCCCTCTGTTTCCTTTCTTTATTCTGACTCGGACTGTTTGTTGTATTCATCTGCTTCATTTTTGCTGCAGACTTCTTTGCTGCTTCAGTGGCAGTTGCTTCAGCAATGGCTTCATTTGTGGTGATGTTGGGTCGGTTTAACAGTTTGCTCTGTAGGGTTGCGTCTCTTAGTCCAAGGACTATACAATCCCTCATGGCTTCATCCATGTTGAGGAACTCGCATGCCCCTCCAATGTCTCTTAACGCTGCTACGAAGTCTCCAACTCTCTTGCCTTCCAGTTGGTCGTGCTTGTAGAATTCGTGTCTTCTAATGAGATTGGACACGACTGGTGTGTAATGGTTTCTCAGCATCTGATTTAGGTCTGGCCAGGCCATTTGTTTAACATCATTTGGTCTTGCTAATGCCTTGGCCATTTTGAAAATAGTCGGGCTGCAATGTGTCAGGAACACGGCTCTCTTCCTCTGATCAGTGATTCCTTGCAGTTCGTTGCTTTCTAAAAACATCAGGAACCTGTCAATGTATGACTCCCAGTCTTCTTCGGCTGGATTGAACGGTGTGGATGGCGAATTGTTGCTGTCCATCTCATTGGTCTTTCGGCTATCGTTGCCACGTGCTTACGGTCTTTGTCCCTTCGATCCCACCTTCGTCGCCAGTGTTCTATCGCCAGGACAAAGCAGACTCGAATACCGGAGTTGAAATCAGCGCTTTATTAGCAACCAGTAACTTCAACTAAAGTCGAGCTGCGGCAGCTCTTTTTATAGCGGCTGCTTGCGGCTCGCAACCAATGGCATGTGTTTAAACTTCCCGCCACTTATGCGGCCAATCAGAACCCGTTGTTCTTAACCAATCATTACTCTGTGTTAACTAACCAATAGGAATGTAGTATTAGAAGTCTATATTTGAATACACTACAGTAGGGTCACCACGCACGGACGGGGGTGTGTAGGTGGGAGTGGCAAGCACACACGCGTGGCTGCCTCTGCGTGGCTGGAGCTGGAGGCACCGGTGATGTTAAATGGAAATCGATGAGACGCTTCCAGCACAGCTGGCAATGCTTGTTCAGCCAGTCCCTTCAGGCAACCCTTCTCCTCCTCCACTCACGACCGGCACCCACACACAGACACAGAGAGTGGGGGAGAGAGGGGGGAAGATAGGGACCCAGCCGCTTCGCTATCCCCTGCCATCGCCCTTACCTTCTCAGGCCAGGTGAGGGAGGGGTGGGTGAGGGGTAGGACCAGTTGCTTCAGGCAAAGTGAAGAGGCATCAAGCAAGTACGGGCAAGTAGAAACCTGGAAACAGTGGCTCCTGGCTCAGCCGGCCTGAGTGGCTGATGCAGGCATTCACAACAAGGGGGGCAAGAAACCCTGGAATATCCGCCCACCCATCTGGCTGGCCGGGCTGGGCTGGGCTGGGCTGGAAGAGGCACGTCCACCAGCGGGAGAAGGAAGGAAATGTGCCCTGGGAGGGTGGACAGGCAGGCGGATGACCCAAGGCTGCTGTACATGCGCACTGCATGTGTAGCAGCTTCACATGCAGTGCGCATATGTAGCAACCCTGGGACACCCACCGGAGCTGTGCCATGGCCACCACTTGTTACAGAAAGCTAGGAGAGCAACCGGGACAAGCGGGCAACCTGGTTCGGGGGTGTGGCCAGCCAGGGGTCACCACCAGTTCTGTGACCCACGCCAAATCACAGCTACCGGTTCTCCCGAATAGGTGCGAATCGGTTGAAAACCACCTCTGGTACCGTGAGTAATGGTCCATTATACTCAAAACATAGCAGGCACCTTCCAAACTGGGTGTCTTAGGACCAATTATGTCAGCAAAAACAACCTCTAAAGGTTCTTTGGTCTTAAACTCATTCAGTCTGTTTGCAGGAGTAACCTTGCTTTTCTCCTGATTACAGGCATTACAGTTTAAGTACTTGCTACAGGGTTTTAATTTTACTCCCTCTGACAATTTAACAGTTTGTTTCAGCATTTTGAAATTAATGTGCCCCAGACGTTTATGCAGTAAATGTATACATTCATCATGTGGCTTAACATTGTTATAAACTGAGTTAGCCATCTGCAATTGGTCATCATGTATCACATATAAATCATTCTCTAAAGTAGCAGTAACACTTTTACCCTCTTTCTCTATTATACAGTTATCTCCCCTAAAGGTTGCTGCATAACCAATATTAACTAAAGCCCTTACTGATAACAAATTACCGTATTTATCGGCGTATAACACGCACTTTTTCCCCCTGAAAATAGGGGGCAAATGATGTATGCGTGTTATACGCCGATGTCCAGGGAGCGGAATCCTCTTTAAGGGATCCCGTTCCCAATAGTGCCTAGCTACCCTTATTTTTTCCTGAAATTTCCCTCTTAAAATGAAGATGCGTGTTATACGCCTGTGCGTGTTATACGCCGATAAATATGGTACATTTCAGTTTAGGTACATATAACATAGGTAAATGCTCATTTACACATGAACAATATGCAGTACCTTCACCAGATGCTTTCATCTTCCATCCATTTGCCAATGATACATGTTGCTTACTTGTGGACATCTTTACAAACCTCTCTCTATTTCTAGTAATGCACTGCGATGCTCCACTATCAACTACCCACAAATCATGATTTACAGTTGAATTGCTAGACATAGCTAAACTAACATTCTTCTTAGTCTTCTGGTGATTACCAGTATTCTGTCATTTTCCCTTCTTGCAGAATCTAGCTATATGTCCCCTAGCCCCACAAGAAAAACATTTCCTAACAGTATAGGCAGTTGAAAACAAATCCTCTTCTTGTGGTTGTTTTTCTCTCAGTTGGTCTCTATCCTGCCTTCTTCTTGCCTCTTCTTTTTTTTTTTAAAAAAAATAAATTTTATTGATTTTACAATTGAAACAGACCAACAACACATACATAAATGTAAGAGAGAAAAAGAAAAGAAGAAAATAGAAAGAAAAAGATAGAAAACAATTAAAAACATTTTCATATTCAACAGTTTGTGAGACCTCCTTTTTATCCTTATTTTATGCCTTATACACACTTAATCCTTACATATATTTGTATATCACTACTATGGTTCTATCCTATCCTCTTTTGCCTTTTAGTGTGAAATCTATCTTTGGTCTATCCATTTCTACCAGCAGTTCCAGCTGTTGTAGTATATTGAAGTGTCTTTATTTTTTAATGCCAAGGTTAATTTGTCCATTTCTGCACAACTTGAAATTTTTTGAATAGTCATCTCCTCTGATGGAACATGAGGCTGTTTCCAACATTGTGCAAAATCCAATCTGGCCGCTGTCAAAATATGTATTATTATATATTTCAATTTTTTTGGTATTTGTTTATCAAAGATCCCTAATAGAAAGGACTCTGGTTTGAATTCGATCTGTTCTCTTGTCATTTCCTCCAGCCAATTTCTAATTTTCTGTCAATATTTTTGAGCTTCTGTACAGGGCCACCACATATGGAAGAAAGTTCCCTCTTTTTTTTTGCATTTCTAGCAATTCAGACTCATATTGGGGTGCATCTTCGCTAATCTCGAAGGAGGAAGGTGCCATCTATAAAACATTTTATAGGAATTTTCTTTGTATGCTACCGATTTTGTAATTTTATTATTTCTACCCCAGACCTTTTCCCATTCTGTTATGGTGATACTTTGTCCTATATTTCTACTCCAGGCTATCATGTTCCCTTTTAAAATTTCTTCTTCTAATTCTACTTCTAATAAATAATTATAAAATTTTGTTATATTTGTTTTGCCTGATCATAATAAAATTTTATCTAATTGCTGGAGTTTATTGTTAATTCCAAATTCTTTCTTGTCCTGTTTATATCTACTTTGAATTTGAAGATCTGCCCACTGATCAATTTTTAATCCCCGATCTTGAAGTTCTTGCCACGATTTCAGATTTCCTTGCGTATCAAATAGGTCCTTATATTTAATCATTGTAGTAATAGCCAGATTATTTGGGTGAATCATCACCTCCATTGTTGAGATCCAAATTGGTATTTTTAAATAGTGTTTTTTCCGTATTTTCTTCCAATTGGTCAATAATGAATCTCTGATTAGGTGTCTGTGAAAATATTTCTGGCTAGTTTTCCCAACATTCCATAAAAAAGCATGCCACCCCCTCTGCAAGTCATGGCCTTCTAAGAATAATATTCTCTTATTGGTTAAATTCACCCATTCCTTCAACCATACTAAAGAGGCTGCACTATAATACAATTCCCAATTTGGAAGTGCCAGCCCTCCCCTGCTCTTCATATCCTGCATTGCCTTTAAGTTTATTCTAGGTTTTTTCCCTTGCCAGATGAATTTTACAGTTATTTTATTAAGTTCTTTAAAAAAAATTCTGTACTTTGATTGGGATCGTCTGAAATATATAGAGGAATTTTGGAAGAATATTCATTTTAATAGCAGTGATCCTGCCTAATAATGAAAGTTGCAGCTTGCCCCATGTTTCTAAATCCTTCTTTACCTGTTGCATCAATTTATCATAATTATTTTCCTTAAGTGTCTTACAATGTGCTGTCAACCATATTCCTAAGTATTTAACTTTCTTTATCACTTGTATTCCCATAATTTCTTCTAGTTCTAATTTCTGTTTTTCTGTTAAATTTTTGGTCATTAATTTTGTTTTCTTCCTATTAATTTTTAGTCTGCTACTGCTCCAAATTGTTTTAATTCATTCATCAATGTTTGTCCTCTTTCTATTGGTTCTTCAATGAAAAAAATCATATCATCTGCAAACACTTGCAACTTATATTCTTCTTTCTTAACCTTTAATCCTTTTATGTCTGGGTTCTGTCTAATTTGCGTTAATAATGCTTCTAGTGATAATATGAAGAGCAGGGGTGAGAGTGGGCAGCCCTGTCTGACTCCTTTTTCTATTTTTCTTGGGCGGGTATATTCCCCATTTATTATAATATTCGCCTGTTGTGTATCATAAATGGTTGTTATAATATTTTCAAATTTGGTGCCTAAATTCATATTATAATTTTTTTGGATTAAAAATTGCCAATTTAAATTATCGAAGGCCTTCTCTGCATCTAAAAACATAAGTGCAATTTGTTTTTTGGGGTGGGCTTCATAAAATTCTAAAACAGGGGTGTCCAACCTTTCACCTTCCCTGGGCCACATTAGAAGATGAAAATTTGGTTTGGGCCGCACATAAAATAAAATAACAGTAACGATACCTGATCATCCAAAAAAACCATAGAAAACATAGTTAACATATTAAATTTATTTGGAAATGAAGTGAGTGAGATGTTTTTATTATTAATTATTTATTAAAAATTATTTATTTTTTATCACGGTTTTTTTTATCATGGTTTATTTTCCGACCAAATTTTGTGGGGGGAGAAAGCTCGCCGCCTCGCGCCTACCTCTCCTCCTGCAAATGGCCCGGCTGGATGAGGCAGGACTGAAGGCAGAAGCAGCAGCAGCGGCGGGGGCAGAAGCAGCGGCGGGGGCAGTGGCGGCGGGGGCAGAAGCAGCAGCGGGGCGGGGCAGGAGCAGAGGCGGCGGAGCAGAAGCGGCAGGGGCAGAAGCGGCAGCGACGGCAGGGGCAGAAGTGGCAGCGGGGGCAGAAGCGGCGGGGCAGAAGCGGCGGGGGCAGAAGCGGCGGCGATGGCGGTGGTGGCAACAGCAGGAGGTGGCGCTCTGACGGCGCCTGCTTTTTCTGTTGCTGCTTGGCCTGGCGCTCGCCTCGCCCTGCCTCGCACCTGCTTCTCCTCCTCACTGGCTCTGGCACGAAGGTTGGGGTGGGCACTGGGCCGCATTACAAGGTGACCTGGGCCGCATGCGGCCCTTGGGCCGCAGGTTGGACAAGCCTGTTCTAAAACATCTAATACTATTCTTAAGTTATTCCTGATTTGTCTGGTCGGGAGAAATCCATTTTGGTCTTCATGTATATGCCCATTTAACATTCTTTTTAGTCTACTTGCTATAATAGAAATAAATATTTTGTAATCATTATTTAACAATGAAATCGGCCTATAATTTTGTATATATTGGGGATCCAAATCCTCCTTCCGGATCAGCAAAATCAATGCCCCCCTCCATGAGTCCGGCATCCTGGCTGCCAATAAGACGTCATTAAAAACTTCCACCATAAGAGGTCCTATTTGTTCTGCTATTGCCTTGTACAGCTCCTCTGGGATCCCATCTGGTCCCAGGGATTTGTTGTTTTTCTGGTTCTTTATTGCTGATTTCAATTTGAACCAAGTAATGTCTTTGTTTAATAATTCTTCCATTTCTTCCCCAACTGCTTTATCCTTCATTTCATTTAAATAGTTTCTTATCCTATCTTCATTAACTTCTTCCTTTTTATATAACTCTTCAAAATACTTATGGGCAATTTCTTTTTTCTGTTCTATCTCCTGCTGTATATCCCCCTTTCCATCTATTAGCTAGTATATCAATCTCTTTTCTTTCCTTTTTTTAAGTCTGTATGATAGCCATCTCCCTGGCTGATTGGCATGCTCAAAATAAGTTTGTCTAGTTGTATTCAAATTTAATAATCATTCTCTCTTGTTCAATTAAATTCAATTTATGTTTAGTTATTGTTATCTGGTTTTGCAATTTTGAATCCTTTGGGGTACTCTGTAATTGAGTTTCTAATTCCTTAATTTTTTGTTGTAATTTGTTTTGCTGGGCGTATTTTTCCTTATTCCGCTTGGCGTTATAAGAGATTGTTATACCTCTTATTACTGCCTTCATTGTATCCCAAATGTTTTGTTTCGTAGTTGCTCCATTATCATTTTCCTTTAAAAAATAGTTAAATTCCTCCTTGAGTTTGTTGGTATATTCTTTTTCTCTTATTAACTGAGTATTTAACGTCCATCTTTTCTTGGGTTTTTCCTTACCCTTCCATATTATCTGAATTGGATTGTGATCTGCTCATTCATTGCGTAAAATTTCAATCCCTTTTATCTCATTTGCTATTTCCCCATGCATCCATGCCGTATCAATTCATGTCCATATTTGATGAGGATTTGAATAGAATGTAAATTGTTTTTCCTCAGGATGTAATCTTCCCCATATGTCAATCAAATTTAACTCCTTCATCATTTCGATGCATATTTTGGGAAGCTCTCTTTTTTCCCCTTTGTTCCTTCCCCCATTACTGTGTTCTTTTTGATAAGCAGCAATAGAATTAAAGTCCCCTATAATACAAATATTTCTTTTTTCCAATCCTACTATTTTTCCATAAAGATGCTTAAAAAACTCTTTTGGGGTGTAGATTACCACAAAGAAAATTGGGATGGCATTAATCCAGATCTGCAAAACCAGAGTTCTTCCCTCAGAATCTGACCATATTAAATCTGCTTTCAAATCCTCTTTAACATATACTGCAATCCCTTTCTTTTTCCCCACATCTGCTGGTGCGGTGAATAGCTTCCTTAATTTCGGACATTCTAAGTATTTTTCATCTGTTTTCTTTATATGAGTTTCTTGTAGACATACTATATCAGCATTTTGTTTGATTAGTTTGGCTATTATCCTTTTCCTTTTTGTCATCGAGTTTAAACCATTTATATTAATTGATAGTAGTTTATTTTCTTCTTCCATTTAATTAGTTCTGTTTCGCTCTTTGTCTTCTAATGGCTCCGATCTCTCCTTGTGCCTGAAGATGTGTCCTACTTTCTTCTCTCTCTTCTGTTGTAATTGAATATTTCCTTGATTTCCTAAAGTTCCATCTGTGTTCTTATGATAGCCTTGATCTTCCTGGGAGTTCGTTTCCAGTTCCTCCTTACTGCTCTGGTCTTCCGGGCCTACCAATCATTCATAAGATTCCTGGGCCTTTTCCATGGAGTCTATTTTGATTTTCCTTTTGTCCCAAGAAACTAACATCCCCTCTGGGATTAGCCATTTAAATACGATTCTTTTCTGATTTAGGTAAGCTGCTAAGAATTTATAATCTCATCTTTGTTCTCTTACTCTTCTTGGTATTTGTTTGAGAACCAAGACTTCTTTGCCTTTATACGTGATTGTTTCATCTCTTGACATCCTATATATGATATCCCGGACACTCCCTCTCGCAAATCGTATATGGACTTCTCTTGGGCATTTGTGACGTCTCGCATAATTAGTGCTAACCCTGTAAACTTCATTAAACTCCCTCAAGATGTCATCTTTATCCTTTTCCAATAGTCCAGCCAATATTCCTGCCATTAGTTGTTCCAAGTCTTCTTCTTTGGATTCCACTACATTTTGGAATCTCAAGTATGTAGCAGCCTTATCCATCTCTAGGTAGACCAGTGAGTCTTCCATTTCTTTACTCACATTTTTTAATTCTTCATCTTCCCTTTCTAATTTCCTTTCAGTTCATTCTGTCCTTTTCTCTACCTCTTTTATTGTTGCTTCATTTTTCTCCAAGGCCTGCTGTAATAATCCAACTTTGTCCTCTACTTTGGAGATATCCGCTTTCATTTCTGCTTTTAATTTCCCCATCTCCTCTTTTAGTTCATTGATATCTGCTCTTGTCTCATTATGGTTTTTCATCATTGTTTCTTGCAGCTTCATCATCGATTCCTGTAAAGTAAGCAGGATTGATTGGATGTTGGCATTCGAGATGTTAGCTTGTTTCTCCACTGGTAATGTTTCTTCAATGGTTTTGTGTGCCATGGGCGAAGCTGTTGCCGACGTAGTTGTTAATGTCAGGGTGACCTTTCTTCCAGTTTTCAGAGCTGTAGTTGTTGTGGAAGTCATTTCTTTTAAGATTTGTTTCTGTTGTTGTAATATATTAATTATATTATCCCAAATTAACATTCAGTAATAGAATCTCTATATTAGGATTGACTGGTATCTAATTACTTAATCTATCTGCTGGATAGCTGTACTCTTAGCTAATTATTGGAGTATAAGTTCTTGTAGATAAAAATGTTATCACTGTATTATTTTAAATCCAAATTCTAAATCACATGTATAATTTTGTAAGGCCTCAATGCTCAGCCTCTATACATCACTTCACATAATAAAAAAAATATATAAATATTATATCCAAATCCAACTATATTTAAATATTATAAATAAATATATGTATTATCTAACCTTATTTTAAATATTCTTAAACACAAACAGTATTACATTCGTCCCCAAGTGAATTAGTTGTGATCGCACAATGAATTATAATATTAATATATAAAATCCTATAGTTATTAATTAAATAATACTTAACATTCTTACTGTTTTCCCTATATATCTAATCAAAGTATAACTATCACTATTATTAATAAATCAATTAAATCAGTTAATTCAATTATTTAACAATCAATTACAACAATTTTCCTTTCCCCAGTATACATATTTATAATCATTATAAAGAGAGATTGAAGAAGGAGAGATAGTTCATCATAGCACCGGATGGTAGGGGAATAAAGAAAAAATGAGCAAATGTATACAGGAAAAAGGGAGTAAAGAAAAGGGAAAAGGAATTTTAAAGTAAGTTTTTAGCTTTCTGTCTCTAAGTTTAAGAGCTTACACTCTAAACGCACCGGAAGTGGGGAGGTAAGAAATGCTGAGTAGTGACTGTAATTACACAGTATCTCCACACATTCGGAAGCTTCCACTTTTACTTTTCGTCTTAGTGTTCCTAAGTTCAATTTTCCTGATTTTCTTCAGATGGAACCACATCCTCAGTTAGATCAGTATACTCCCTGAAGGGCAGTGTTTTACATCAGTTATATTGTTACGATAACTTCAGGGTTTCTAAGTATCGCCTCTGGTGCCACACTGTCTCTGTTCCATCAGCTCCAATCTTCTTCCCGTCTCCGATTTAATAAAGTCTTTCAGCATAAAATCCTCCAGTCCTTCCAGTCACCTTCCAGCCACTAGATTCCCTTCTATTGATATCGGTGTGGTATATCTCCCGACCTCATAAACTTCCCTTTTTACTCGTTATTGTCCTCTATTTTTCTTCTGTCTGCCAAGCCCCTTCACTTTCACTTGTCTCGCATCCACTTTTTGGCCGCTTCCTTTTAGGGCTCCGGACAGACACTTGTAACAGCCTTATAAAAGTCTATAGCATTGCAATCATCCTCTCCGCCGCTAATTTTCTCTGCCACACTCTTCACCAATGATCCCACAAACTGTCAATCACTCGCTTCTTTACATCGGTGGAAGTCTGGACTTTGGAGCTGCCATTGATAGGTGGCTGTTTCTTGCTTGTTGGGCTCTGGAGGGCTCCTCTTCACTGCAGGGGGGTTACCTTCCCCACACTGCAGCCCGAGTCTCCCCCACATCAGCACGAATCTCTCTGGGACTCGTGCACCCTCAAAGGATCACACCAACTGCAAAAAGAGATTAACTGAAACCACAGAGGGGCTTCTGCACCTCTGTTAGTCCTTGCCTTACCACCGGAAGTCTCTTCTTGCCTCTTCTAACAATCGTCCAGTTACGTCAGTCAGTGTCAGTTCATTTCTGGTCAGGACTTCCAGTGAAGATACGTAAACGTCATAACTTTCATCCAATGAGGAAAGAATGATGTAAACCTGATGCATCTCTGAAAATATCAGTTCCTTTTCATGTAGCTCTTGAAAAGTGATTTTCATGAAGTTCAAATGAGCTAACATATCTCCACCTTTCAGAAGACATGCTCTAAACAGTTTACGTGTAAGATGTATGTATGCACCTACACTGTCACGAACATAAATCCTCTTCAAATTCTCCCAACACTTAGCAGCAGACTCTTCTCCATGAATATGGACTAGCTGCTGGTCACTCAGTGTTAGTCCAATTATACAAAGAGCTCGTTCGTTGTTCTGTTTAAAGTCAGCAAGTTTCTTGGCATCATCCTCATTAGCTGGATCCCAAGCATTTACAACTGGTGAGTCTTGAACTACATTCCATAAAACCTTCTCTACGCAGAAGTAGACTGCACTTCATAGACCAGGAAACATAGTTTGTTCCATCTAACCAGGTTATCAGTGATAGACTTGTTGACGGGTCTTGTGCCATCTTTACCAGGACAGTAACCTACAATTAAACATTAGACAGCTATCTGTATACGGTACTGTGTATTCACACTAACTCTCAGTTATCTGAGTCTGGACCCATAACCAGTGTTGAGGTATTCCCCGTTAGGAGAATGAGTGCACTCAGGGAAATGTAGTGAGAGTGGTGATGAATAACACACAACCAGCACACAGATACACTGAATAGTAAAATGTAAGTTTTACTTCCTGTAAACGGGTAAACAAAGTCCAACAAACAGTCCAAATCATACGTGGTTAAAGCAGTTAGTATTCAAAATAATCAGTCCAGGGATAATCCAAAAACAAAGTCTTCTTCTTTACCAGTATCATAAACAAAGTTCAGTAAACGGAGTTTGTGAATAGTTCCAAGACTCACAGCAATTCAAGCAGAATGACGATCAGGCAAAAGGCAAAAGGAAAACAAAGGAAATGCAAAAAGAACAAACCAGGTTTCTGGCTCCAACTTATGGCCATTGGAGGAACCTCAGCCAATCACAATTACAACATTCTCTTAAAGATACAACAGTATTAAATGACTATCCTGGTTTATATATTGCCAAGCTAACTGTTAGGTGACTATCATTCCAAACAGGCCGTGAGAAAATTTTGGTGGGCTGCAGAGAAATCTCACCCCCAGAGCACCCCTCCCCAAAGCAATTAATCCAGGCTGTGCAGAAACACAAGGCTGCTCAGCCCACATGGCCTGCGGGAACACTCCCCGCCCACTCACTCCTTACCCGGCAAACTTGCATGCTAAATTGCTATTTTTCCTTTTTCCGACCATCAGCTGTTCTGCGGTGCTGGGAGATTTGGATTAGCTAGGAAGAAGGAAATTGTTGGATTTCTTGCTTTCTAGCTAGTCTTTAGAACTTTGGCTCTGCTTTTAAGCACAGCCAAACCTCCCTTAAGACTGAAACTTCTATTATTCAGTGCAGGTAGCCAAGGGCAGAAAGATAGATCTCTGAATGAATCTGTGATTCTGTGAGCAACTCAATCTGCCTGCCTGTTTTGCCTGATTTTGGGTAAAAGTTGCTCTTTTTTAAAATAAAAAATTGAATATTTACATACATGGTGTGTTGTGAGTTAATTTTGTAAGTTTGCTTGCAAGCAAATTTTATGTGACAGACTGAGCTAGCCAATGGCAGATAGATTTCTGAACGAATCTGTGATTCTGTGAGCAACTCAATCTGCCTGCCTGCTTTGCCTGATTTTGGGTAAAAGTTGTTGTTTTTTTATAAAAAAATCAATATTTATATAAATATTTATAATATTTACATACAAGCCATGCCTAGCCAGTCACATGACCAAGCCACACCCACAAATTAGGCCACACCCACAGAACCAGTTAGTGGTCCCTGGGATTTAAAATTATGAATTTGGTGGTCCATGAGGTCCAAAAGGTTGGTGACCCCTGCTCTAAACAGTACCGGTGCCGCGATCCAGGACCTGGTTGGCTGAATAAATCCTCTGGATAAGTTCTTCTCTATATATCACCTTAGTTCTTTCATTTTCTTTGGTGTCATAGAATACATTTTTTGCTTTGGCAATTTAGCCAGGTGCTACCCGGTCAAGATATGGGTTAAGGCAGGCCCACCCCCATGCATACCGCAATATAAAATTCTGGCTGAGGCAATTAAACTGGTTTGGAAACTGATCAGGGCATACATGGCGCATCCAAAAAGTATACATCTCCGTGCAACACCCCAATCTTCCCAATGAGAAAAGCCCAAACTGACAGAGCGGAACCTGCATTTTGTGAACGCCTATATGATGCCAAGGGCTCCGGTGGTACCTAGCCTTTCCACTATCATCACAAAAATCCTGGCTACAGCCAACTATTTCACTGTAATAGATCTCTTTTTTTAAAAAAAATCAAGTTTTTATTTTATAACATGTAAAAATTCTAATTTCAGTTGAACAGTGTGTTGTCTGGGTACAAATAATTTTGTATAATAATTTTGATATTAATTATAGTAACATTAGTAATAATAACAATATTATTTGCTAAACCAATCCAACATTTCTTCCTCATATCACTGATCCTTTCCATTTTTTTCCCCCTTTTTCTGGCTCTTGTTTTTTATTGTTAGCTGTTGATAAAATAAGTCCCAAGTCAGAAAGTATTCAGTTTCTTTCTTTTCCTTAAGTATAAGTGTTAGTCTATCCATTTCTGCACATTCTAATATTTTTTTAATCACATTTTCATCTGTAGGGATCTCTTCATTTTCCCATCGTTGCGCAAATACAATTCTGGCTGCAGTCAATACATGTAAAATCAAATAAGCATTCCCTTTATTGTATTTATCCAGTAAAATGCCCAATAGAAATATCTCTGGTTTCAAATCAATATGCTGTTTTATCATTTTCTCCAGCCATCTATAGATTTTTGTCCATTTTTTTTTGCTTTTTGACATGTCCACTACATATGATAATACAAACCGGGTGTCTTGTGGCATTTCCAACATTTTGCAGACTTATCCTTAAACATCTTTGCTAAACTTGAAGGCATCTATAAAACATTTTATAAAGGTTTTCTTTGTACGCAGTGGACATTGTTAATTTATAATTTCTATCCCATAGTTCCTGACATTTATCTAACTCAATAGGATAACCAAAATTTTTAGCCCATACTATCATTGTCTCTTTCACTTGTTCATCTTCAATCTTAATACAACTGGTCTATTTCTGTTAGTTCTTTATAGTTCTTTATAGAAACCATACATTTTGACATCCTTTTCATATCTAGATTGTATCTGCAAATACGACCACCATGTTATCTCAATCCTTTGATCACTCAGTTCCTGTTTGGTTTTAAGTTCCCCCTTTTCATTCAAAATATCTTGATATCTGGTAATATTCATATCAATAACATTTGGGTAAATCAATGCCTCCATTGTGGAGAGCCAGACTGGTATTTTCAAATAGTGTTGTTCTTTAATTTTCTCCCATATTAATAATAGTGCATTCCAAAATTAATGTCTTTGGAAATAGCTATGTATTTTATTTTTTCCATACCATAAAAAGCCATGCCAACCCAATTGGAGATCATGTCCCTCCAAGGTCAATAGTGTCGGGCTCTGCCAAGAACTGGATCTTTTAATCAATAAACCAGGCTACTCACACTTGTAGTGTTGCAATTGTAGAGTTTATTGCTGTATTCCCAATCGTGGCTAAGAGCTTCAACAACAGATAACCGTGAAAAATCAGCGTTGAAAATAGGTAACTCCCAATATTGTTTTATCCATCCCTGTCCAATTATCTAGAATCCGCCCCACCCTAATCCGCCATTACCTAATTATCCATGCCACCACCCCGTGCCTAATTAAACCACGCCTAAGCTAATGTTACGTTCCTCCCTCCACCCTGCCTCCCATTAGTATCCCAAATAACAACTATCAATTCGCCTCAAACCCAGCACTGTGTTAAAGTCAAATCTGCCCACATCTCCACAGTTCAAAGATGAATCCATCTGTATTATCTGAGCTCCAAGGCTGCAAAAGGCTGCTGCAATCCCCCCTCACTCCTAAACTGACATCTGAGACACACAGCTCTGAGGCTGTGGAATGTCACCTGCAGCCCTCCCTCCTTTCTCTGCTGGTCCAGATCGGCTGCCAAGCTGCAATGCCGGGCTCGAAGTGAAGATCGGGGATTCACAGCTCCAAGGCTGCCAAGCTGTAATACAGATACAGATAATCAGAGTTGGAAGGGACCTTGTAGGCCATCTAGTCCAACCCCCCACCCAAGCAGGAGACCCTACACCATTTCTGACAAATGGCAGTCCAATCTCTTCTTGAAAGTCTCAAGTGATGGCACTCCCACAACTTCTGAGGGCAAGCTGTTCCATTGGTTGATTGTTCTCACTGTCAGAAAGTTTCTCCTTGTTTCCAGGTTAAATCTCTCCTTGTTCAGTTTCCATCCATTATTCCTTGTCTGGCCTATAGGTGCTTTAGAAAATAGCTTGACCCCTTCCTCCCTGTGGCAGCCCCTCAAATATTGGAAGACCACTATCATGTCTCCCCTGGTCCTTCTCTTTACTAGACTAGCCAAGCCCAGTTCCTGCAACCGTTCGTTGTATGTTTTAGCTTCCAGTCCCCTAATCATTCTGGTTGCTCTTCTCTGTACTTTTCCTAGAGCCTCAACATCTTTTTTATAATGTGGTGACCAAAACTGGATGCAGTACTCTAGGTGTGGTCTTACTAAGGCTTTATAGAGTGGTATTAGTACTTCCCTTGATCTTGACTGTATCCCTCTGTTAATACAATTTAGGATTGCATTAGCTTTTTTGGCGGCAGCTGCACACTGCTGGCTCATATTTAGCTGGTTGTCCACTAAGACTCCAAGATCCCTCTCACAGTTACTGCTATTGAGCTCCAAGACGCTGATAAGATGTAGAGCCTGACATGCCGCCCCTCTACCATGGGTCCTCCTGGAAGGCAATTAACAGAATTAATAACATTCTTATAGTAGTTTTCCTCCCTCCCCCACCTTAGTAGGATGTTGCCAATGAAATAGTCTTTGCAATTTTGGAGCTGACACATCTGCAGAAATCACCCAGGAAGTGTCTGCTACTGTATATCCTTTCCACTTCACCAGGTATTGTAGGACCCCTCGTCAGCAGCGGGAATCAAGGATGTTCTCTATTTCATAGTAGTCGTCTCTAATAAGTCCTGGGTGTTTTAAGCAAGGTTCAAGCCGTGACATGTCCACAAGTTTAAGCAGGCTATATTGTGAAAAATAGGATGTATTCTTTTGAACCTTGATGGTAACTGTAAACGAACTGTAACTGGATTAATCACTTGCAGTATCCGAAAGGGGCCAATATATTTTGGGCCTAGTTTTTTACATGGTAACCCCAGGCTAATACATTTTGTAGATAGATATACCCATTTCCCTACTTCAAATATGGCCTGTTTGGACTGTTTCTTGTCTGCATATTTTTTATACGTTTCTGTTGATTTGGCCAATGCGCCCTTAACCGCTGTCCATCTAGCTTGTATATCTCCAATCCATTTAGTGGCCATTGTTGGTTCATTATCCACATGTGGCCATTTTGGAATTGGAGTAAATTCCATCCCATTCACTATGTGGAAAGGAGTATATCCAGTATTGCTATGAACAGTATTACTGTAAGCTACTTCAGCAAATGATAACGTCTCAACCCAATTTGATTGCTGATAAGTGATATAGCATCATAAATATTGCTCGATAGCGGCATTAACTCTTTCTGATGGTCCATTAGTACATGGATGGTATGAAGTACTTAGTCCTTGTGATGAGCCAAGAAGTTGAATAAATTCTTTCCAGAATCGAGCAGTGAATCGGACTCCTCTATCTAAGATTATTTGTTTGGGTATTCCATTCAACTGATATACATTTCTTATAAACAAAACAGTTAATCATTTTGCTGATGGTAATCCTTTACAGGGAATAAAATGAGCTTGTTTTGTTATCATGACAACGTTTCAATACAATAGACCGTAGTATTTCGGGTACATACATCTTTTCCCCTTGCCAGGCTATGCCATTTTTCATTGTAACCTGAGCTTTATTTACAGATAGCCATAGATCTTTTGCTAGTACTACTGGAAGGTCTGTTGCGAGAATCATTGTTCATAACGAATTTATATGATCGTTACTGGAAATAAGTGGTTGTATCACCTCTTCACATTGACTTTTTTAAAAAAATTAAGTTTTATTTGAGTTTTCACACACAAAATACAAGTAAAACATCTTTTTTGAAAATAGCATGGTCCCGGGTTGAACTTCTTTATACAGACACAAAACTCAATTTCATGCTCCTTTTTGTATTCTATTCCATATCTTATACTATTTTACATTTTCTATATAGTTTTTCCCCTCTTTTAATTTTCTCAATTTTATTTTGATTATCTCATCTCAATTCAAATCATTATATTTATACTTTTGTCTGTTCTGTTTCAATTTCATATTATCTTTTCTCATTAAACAAATTTTCTCCTGTAGTTACTAATTGGAGTATGACACCTTTATGTTGTGGCTCCGATTCCTTAGCCTGTGCTGTTAGAGGAAGAGGACTCGGAAGATGAGGAGGAGGAACAGGGAATGCCTTCTTCCCCAGGACCTTTCTCTCTGGAAATGCCTTCCTCCCTGATAATACCTCAGGTTTCAGCAGACAACCGAGAGGAACAGCCTGAGCTTAATCAGAAGGAGGAGGGCATATCGGAGCAGCCCCTGACAGGGAGTCAAGTGGACGAATGTTGGCTTGATCCTAGGCAGCGTCGTAGGAAGAAATGTGAGCTGCAACGTAGGAGGCGTGGGAGGGTCAGAGAGTGAGCTGAGTCATTGAGACACACCCCACAGGGAATAAAAGTGGGTGTGTTTTCTCCAGAAACTTTGTACGGGACAAAGTTTTACTTCTCTTCCAGGTTTCGTTGTGACGGTTTCTTGTGGTCTGCTTTGGAATCTTTAGTGAGTAATTTTTCTTGTTATCATTTCAGACTTGGCAGGCAGAGTGTGTTAGAATGCCAAGGACATTATCAGTATAAAGGATTAACTCTGTAAAGACCGAGTCAGCTTGCCTGCCTGTGTTTGTGTGAGTTTGGACTCTTTCCTCTTTTTTGGAAAAAAGAAAGGTGAGACATAACATTTTTGTCCCGTACCAGAATCAAACCATCTTTTACCCAAGATGGACCACCACCACCACCACCAGCAGCAGCAGCAGCAGCAACAGCTGCAGAATGAAAACCAGGCTCTGCAACAGCAGGTGGCCCAATTAATAGCTCAAATTGCTCTGCTGCAGGCTCATGCTGCTCCTCCTGCCCCTCCCCATCGGAAATGCCCGGTAGCTGTGCCGGATATGTTTTCTGGGCAGCCTGAGATGTTCCCGGCTTTCATGGGACAGTGCCAGTTGTTTATGGCTATGAGGCCAGAGGATTTCCCAGATAACCGGGCTCGGGTGGGGTTTGTAATAAGCCTCCTTTCTGGCTTGGCTGCCAGATGGGCCACACCTTTGTTGCTCCAGAACAGCCCGTTATTAATGGATTACCAGGGGTTTTGGCAACATATGTGCCACATGTAAGAGGACCCCATACGAGTGCACACGGCCGCCAGGCGTCTGAAGGAACTTCGCCAAGGGAAGCGCCCCTTGCAGGAATTTATTTCGGAATTTCGGCTTGTCTGTCTGGATTCCGATTGGAACGATGCAGCCTTAATGGACGCCTTCCAGGATGGCCTGTCAGATGAGCTGCAGGATGAGTTAGTTTGAGTGGAACCAGCTCCGACCCTCGACGCTCTGGTGGTGCAAGGCTTGCGCATTGATGCCCGACTCCAATGGCGAAAGACCCATCGCACCATCCAGGAGCAGCCATCCATATCGGTACCGCAGCGCCCTGTGCAACCGGCACCCCAGGTCACCCAACCTGTCGTGGCAATGGCCAAGGAGCCAATGGAGTTGGGAGCGGTCAGACTTCACCTGTCGGCCCAGGAGCGAACGCAGAGACGCCAAGAAGGTTTGTGCTTGTATTGTGGGGGGGCAGGACATTTTGCTATTTCTTGTCCTATAAAGCACAGGGGGGCACTCAAGCCTGTGCCTGAATCTCGGCCTGATCAGTCGGGAAACAAGGCAGGCCCGACCTGGGGGGAAACACTTGGCCGGGCACGTATCAAATGCCCACCTGAATTAGCGGAGGTTGACTATGGGCCCTCTTGGCATCTGCTTTTGTACACTAGGGTTTTCTTGGCTCGCCAGTCGAAAGGGATTCCAGCGATTGCGCTGGTGGACTCAGGGGCCACAACTAACTTTATGGACCAGGCCTTTGGGGCCCATTTTGAGGTCCCCTTGGTTCCGGTAGACCCTCCGATGAGGGTCGAGACTATTGATGGTCGGGAACTTCTTGCTGGACCCATTCAATTTGCTACCCAGCCTTTGCGCCTGGTCATTGGAGACCATGAGGAGGCGATCCGCTTTTATGTCACCGCTGACCTCCTTTTCCCATTAGTTCTCGGCATGGCTTGGCTTCGGATTCAGGATCCTCGGGTGGCATGGTCACAGAATGCCATTTCTTTTCTGAGTTTGTAGTGAGTAGACCACTTCTGCCAAACCTGTGCTGGCCAGGACATCACCACCTCTGCCGTCTCCATACGTCCTGAACTGACGAACTTCTCGGATGTGTTCAGTGAGAAGGAGGCGGACCAGTTACCCCCGCATCGGCTCTATCATTGCCCAGTGGACCTTCTGCCCAATGTACCACTGCCAAAGGGATGTTTGTACTCCATGTCCGAGCCTGAGCTGGCCGCACTGCGGGACTTTTTGGACAAAAACTTGGCCCGAGGGTTCATCCGGCCTTCATCGTCTCCCCTCTCAGCCCCAGTCCTCTTTGTCAAGAAGAAGATGGGAGACTTATGCTTGTGCTGTGATTACTGCCGGCTCAATGCCATCATGATACGGAATAGCTACCCTTGCCACTCATTCTGGAGTTGTTGGAGAGGTTGCGGGAGGCCACTGTCTTCACCCAGCTCGATCTTTGAGGGGCCTACAACCTGGTGCGGATGCGAGAGGGAGATGAATGGAAGATGGCATTTGGCACCCAATACAGCCATTTTGAGTACACTGTGATGCCATTTGGGTTGACCAACGCCCCCGTGGTCTTCCAGCACCTGATGAATGACATGTTTTGGGACATGTTAGATCGGTTCATGGTGGTATACCTGAATGATATTCTGATCTATTCCCGGTTCAGGGACAGCCACCTTCACCACATTCGCCTGGTCTTGCAATGCCTTCGGGAGCACCAACTTTATGCGAAGCTGGAGAAATGTCTCTTCTTCCAGACTTCCATAGAGTTCCTTGGGCACATCATCTCTCCCAAAGGCATCGCCATGGACCCGCGTAAGGTGGAGGCCTTATGTAGTTGGGAACCCCCTCATCGCATGGATGTTCAACGCCTATTGGGGTTCGCTAACTATTACCGGACCTTCATCCCGGGTTTTGCCAAGCTGACAGGTCCAATAACCCAGCTCCTTCGAAAGAAGGTCCCGTTCCAGTGGGGGCCCCTGCAGCAACAGGCTTTTGAGGCCCTTAAGAATGCTTTCGTCGCGGAACCCATCCTGAGGCACCCTGATCCGCATCGTCCTTTTGTGGTGGAGACGGATGCGTCCAACGTGGCTATTGGGGCTGTGTTGTTGCAAGCCCCGGTGGATGGCACCACTCTTTTTCCCTGCGCTTATTATTCCCAGAAACTCATTCCTTCCGAACGCAATTACACCATCTGGGAAAAAAAGTTGCTGGCTATCAACGCTGCATTTGAGGCTTGGCAACATCATCTCGAGGGGGCCCGACATAAGGTGGTGGTCCGGACGGACCATCGGAATTTAGAACACTAGTCAATGGCGAGAAAGTTGAATCAGAGGCAGATCCGGTGGTCATTGTTTTTTGCCCGGTTCAACTTTTCTGTGACCTACATCCCCAGTGGTCACAATCGGAGGGCGGATGCCGTGTCCCACAAACCTGAATACCTTTGTCCCGAGGATCCCCTTCCTCCGCGGATGGTGCTGCCAGCAGAATCCTTGGCCGCAGTCCAGGAACCGGTGGATTTGTGGACTCAGGTGCAAGAGGTGCAGCGCCTAGACCAGGGGTGGGCAAACTTTTTGGCTCGGGGGCCGCATTGACTTTTAAAATTTGACAGACGGGCCGGGTCAGCACAAGATACGATACATATAAAAAACTGCATTTGTTAACAGTACATATCAAACATAAACAGAAAAAAGCATTAAACTTCGCTCTCTTTTGCTCCAGTTAGGTGCTCTCAGCATGCACAAGGAGCATGAAGGGAGGCAACAAGGGCATGTGATGGGTCCCTCCACGGTCCCCTCCCAGGTGACAGCCAGGGCTTTGGCACCTACTTTTTTCCTGAGAGGTGTGGTGTGTGCCTCCCTTCATACTCCTTGTGGAGGGACACACATGCCCCGTCACCACTGCTGCCACTACGTTTGCTCAGCTTCTTCCATGGGGGCACTCTTAAAGTCGACCAATAAGTGGTCCCGGAACATCCGCCCACCTGCCCGGCACCCGCCCTCCCAGAGCATGCCTTCTGCCTTCTCCTGGAGAACGTGCCTCTTCCAGCCCGGCTAGCCAGCAGGTGACCACATGTCCTGGGGCTTGTCGCGAGATGCCTGCAGCATGCTCTGTTCTATGTGTCAGGCCCAGCAAGTCCGAGCAGCCGGCGCATAGAACAGGGTGGTGCCGGACCATTGGAGAAGTGGAGCAAAGCCGGAGATTAGTAGCTGCCTCTTTTGGGGCAGAAAACTTCCCCCAACCATCAGGCTGGTCTCCTCCTCCTCGGCCATACAGAACAAACAGGCAGAGAAGGAGGAGAGCAGCTGGCCAGTTGGGGGAGGCTTCTTGTGCTGTGAAAGAGGCGGCTAATGATCTCCGGCTCCGCTCTGCTTCTCCAACATCCAGCGCTGCCCTGTTCTGTGCACCGGCTGCTCAGACTTGCTGGGCCTGACACAGAACAGGGTGGCGCCGGATGTTGGAGAAGCAGAGCGGAGCTGGAGATCATTAGCCGCCTCTTTCGCAGCACAAGAACAGGGTGGTGCCGGACCATTGGAAAAGCGGAGCAAAGCCGGAGATTAGTAGCTGCCTCCCCAGGACCTTCCTCTCTGGAAATGCCTTCCTCCCTGATAATACCTCAGGTTTCAGCAGACAACCGAGAGGAACAGCCTGAGCTTAATCAGGAGGTGGAGGGCATATCGGAGCAGCCCCTGACAGGGAGTCAAGTGGACGAATGTCGGCTTGATCCTAGGCAGCGTCGTAGGAAGAAATGCGAGCTACAACGTAGGAGGCGTGGGAGGGTCAGAGAGTGAGCTGAGTCATTGAGACACACCCCACAGGGAATAAAAGTGGGTGTGTTTTCTCCAGAACTTTGTACAGGACAAAGTTTTACTTCTCTTCCAGGTTTCGTTGTGACGGTTTCTTGTGGTCTGCTTTGGAATCTTTAGTGAGTAATTTTTCTTGTTATCATTTCGGACTTGGCAGGCAGAGTGTGTTAGAATGCCAAGGACATTATCAGTATAAAGCAGGCTTGTCCAACCCGTGGCCCACGGGCTGCATGCGGCCCAGGTCGCCTCGTAATGCGGCCCAGTGCCCACCCCAACCTTTGTGCCAGAGCCAGCGAGGAGGAGGAGGAGAGGCAGGCGCGAGGTGGGGCGAGGCGAGCGCCAGGCCAAGCAGCAAGAGAAAAGGTGGGCGCTGTCAGAGCGCCACCTCCTGTTGCCGCCACTTCTGCCCCCTCCGCCACTTCTGCCCCCGCTGCCGCTTCTTCCCCTGCCACCGCTGCTGCTTCTGCCCCCACCGCCACTTCTGCCCCCGCCGCCGCTGCCGCTTCTGCCCCCCGCCGCCGCTGCCACTCCTGCCGCCGCCACTCCTTCCCCCGCCACCGCTGCTGCTTTTGCCCCCGCTGCTGCTTCTGCCCCCGCCGTCGCCACTTCTTCCCCCACCGCCGCTTCTTCCCCTGCCACCGCTGCCACTTCTGCCCCGCTGCCCCCGCTGCCGCTTCTGGCCACGCCGCGCCGCTGCTTCTTCCCCCACCACCGCTGCTGCTTCTGCCCACGCCGCCACTTCTGCCCCGCAGCTGCCCGCTGCTGCTTCTGCCTTCCAGTCCTGCCTCATCCAGCCGGGCCATTTGCAGGAGGAGAGGTAGGCGTGAGGCGGGCGAGCTTTCTCCCCCTCCTCCCCCCACAAAATTTGGCCGGAAAATAAACTGGGATAAAAAAACTGGGATAAAAAAACCGTGATAAAAAATAAATAATTTTTAATAAATAATTAATAATAAATAATGAAAACATCTTACTAACTTCATTTCCAAATAAATTTAATATGTTAACTATGTTTTCTATGGTTTTTTTGGGATGATCAGGTATCGTTACTGTTATTTTACTTTATGTGCGGCCCAAACCAAATTTTCATCTTCTAATGTGGCCCAGGGAAGGTGAAAGGTTGGACACCCCTGGTATAAAGGATTAACTCTGTAAAGACCGAGTCAGCTTGCCTGCCTGTGTTTGTGTGAGTTTGGACTCTTTCCTCTTTTTTGGAAAAAAGAAAGGTGAGACTTAACACCTTTATATCTTTTAATTACATCCATTCAACTCTTATTTAAACTTCAATATATGCCTTAAGTTTATGACCTTCAATATAATACATGATACATAACTTCCAATCGAATTCTGCTTGGCACATTCTTATAATACACACTATATTCTTTTTTTAAAAAAAGAAAGATTGTAAATATATGTAATTATAAACCCTCATTCCATTCCAGTTCAGTTCTATCATTAATAATCATTAAAACCATAACATCTTTAACACTTCTTTTCAATTAAATATCATACTTCCTTAAAAACACATGTAATCTCCAAAATTAATTTTTCCTTTATTTCTCTTCACATGTTTTATAAATAATTAAGTATACCTTTTGTTACATTTATTTATTGACAAGCATTCCACTGAATTACGATAGCTATTTTATCAGACATTTTAATCATACATTGTTTCATATTTTCTAAAATTATTTCTGCTTCTAATATAACCATACTATCTTATGTACCTTTGCAGAATCTCTTTTTCCATTAAGTTTTCACCCATTATCTCTAAATAGACCCTGTTTCTCTATATTTTGCTTCTGTCCTTTATAACTTTTCCTTTCTTTCTTCCCTCTCATCTTCTCCCTCCCCTTTTTACCCCCTTGTCTCTCTAGTTCTAATTCTCTCTTCTGCATTTCCCCCTTCTGTTGCTTTCTGATTTTATACTTATTTTTCACTCTAATTTTTTTGGGAGTTGTTTTTCCCAATCTTAAACTTTCCATTCTCTTTCTCCCCTTTCCTTTTTTTCCCCCATCTAAGATTACTTGTTCATTAAAGATGGCTTCTTCTTTGTCTCAATTTTCTTGTTCTGCAGGCATTTCTTGTTGTTTCTCATAATTCCAAATCTCCATTTCTAAAAACTGAAATACGAAGCCAAAAGAACCTCTCCCTTCTTGTGCATCTTCTTTGTACTTTTTAAGTTCCATTTTCAGTTCTTCTAAAAGTGGAGCCATTTTAAACAGTTTTAAACAACCACCCGATTGATTTTAGTCATTCAAAACAATAACCAAGAATCCAGAAATTATCAAGTAAACCAGATAGTCCCGAGTTATATCTTCTTATTTCTTTTTCAACTTTCTCTTCCTGGGGTTTTTGTTGCGATATTTCAGTTAGAATGTATCTTTTGGAAGTCTTGTTGAGATTTTGCTGTAAGTTCTTTTTTTAATTCCAGGCAGTCTCCTCCCTTCCAGATCCTGCCCTTTTATTCTTCCTCTCTCCTTTCCTGTTTTCAAAAGCTTTTAATTATCCAGAAATCTTTATTATCCCTTTGACTTTTTATTTTCAGCATTAAATGCCTATTGATGTCAAAGTGGATTTTTTTCCAATTTCTTGCTTAAGTCTCTAAGCTGTCAGTATAGGAAAAGCAGAAAACCAAACCTTTTCCCTTTTCTCTCTCCTTCGCAGCTTAAAAATCTTCTTAGGGAACAATGTTATTGTTTTTTAACAGTTTCAATTCCAGGGTATCTTATTTGTTGCTTTTGCTGTTTGACCCGGTCAACCAAAACTTTCTCTTCTTATCTTCCTCCTGCACATTCTTTTCTGGTCGAGTTCTTCTTTGTGGTGGCCATTTCTGACCACCGCTGCAACTGCCTTCGGGAAAGGGAGTAATGGCCAGCTGGGGAGGAGAGATGCGGCTCTCCTCAACCCTGCAGGCAGTCTCCCCCCTCTTTACCACCTCTATGGGGTGGCTTAGCCCCGAAACCAGCCGGCTTGGGGCGCTCCAGCGGCAAGCACGGATCGAAGCCTCACGGAGACGAGGTTTCAGTCTGTTGCTGAAGAAGCTCAAACCGGAAGTCCCCTCTTCACATTGACTTTTGAATTGAGGTAGCCTTTATCGGGCATCTGCCATAAAGATTTTCCCAGCAGGAACGTATTTCAAAACAAAATTAAAATGTCTGAAATACAATACCCATCTAACCTGCTTTAGAGACAATCTTCTTGGATTTTGCAAGGCTTCCAAATTCTTGTGATCTGTCCACACTTCAAAAGGATGTGAACTACCCTCTAGCAAATGTCTCCATGTAAGGAGTGCCCATTGGACTGCAAATGCCTCCTTCTCCCATATGGCCCAATTTCTTTCTGTTGAGCTTAATTTTCAAGGTGTATATGCACATGATTCTAATGTTCCTTTTTGCAACAGTACAGCCCCTACTGCCACATCACTAGCATCTGCCTGAATTATGAATGGACAAGCAGGATCTGGATGTTTCAGGACTGGTTCAGAGGCAAACAGTACTTTTAACTTATGGAATGCTTCTTGACACTCACTTGTCCACAGTAACTCCTTATTTGGTTTGAGCAGTCTATTGTTTATATTTTTTTGTTTTTAACAAATTTGTTAAAGGCAGAACAATATTGGCAAACTCCAGAATAAACTGCCTATAGAAATTTGCAAAGCCCCAAAAACTTTGCAATTGTTTCCTTGTATTTGGGATTTGCCATTCCAGCACCGTATGAACTTTATTTGGATCCATTTAAAGACCATTTGCTGATATACGGTACCCTAGATAATACAATTTCATTCTGTCCCACCTGTATCCACAGGTGAGAATCCAAAGTTCCAAAGTTCAAATGCTCAAACAGACAAACCCAGACACGGCAGAGTTAACTGCTTCTGTTTACACAGTCCTTGGCAGCCTTCCTGGAATATGTCTGGCAAGTCTGAGCTAACCATAAATCAAGATGCTGCAGCTGAGAGAGTCAGACGCATTCTCCAAGCCAAAAGACACTTTGCTTTGAACAAGGATTAAGAGCTAGCACCCTTCCTTATATCCCCTGAAGGGGCGTGTCAGTCTCTCTAATTAATCTCTGGCTTGATGTTTCTTTTCAAATTGTGATTGACGTTTCAATCTTCTTCTAGTCCTAACATCAAGCCAACATCCGTCAGTCTCGTCATCACTCAAAGCCTCTGGCACATTCTGTGGATCAGCTGCTGACACCTGAGGTATGAATGAAGTGGAAGGTTCTGGAGATGATTGTGTCTCCAACACTCTCTCATCCTCCTGGCTCACATCTGCATCTCTCCTTAGAGCAGGCTCCAATTCCAATGCCAAACCCTCCTCCTCACTCACACCTGTGTCCTCTGATACATCAGACTCCAAACTCACAGCAGGCTCAAACCTCCCGTCTTCAGATGCATCAGATTCAAAACTCACAGCACGTTCAACCCTTCCAGTCACAACACAATTTGGTGGAATGGAATTCACATTTGGATAATTTACATAAAGGTGTGCATCTAACAGTTTTCTGAGCACCTGTCTTACTGATTGAATGTGTTCTTCCATGGTATTTGTATATATTAGACTATCAACCAGGTAGACCAGTACTCCCTGATATAAATGTTCATGTAATATACCATTTATTAATTGCATAAAAACTGCGGGAGCTCCTTGTAATCCAAATGGCATAATATTGAAATGATAACTTCCTAATGGGCAATTGAAGGTGGTTTTCCACTCATTACCTGAACAGATACATACTTGATAGTATGCTTCCCATAAATCTAATTTGGTAAATATATGACCTTGTGCCAATGTACATAACATTGTATAGTGGTTTGACGCATATTGTGTTAAGGCCTCGGAAGTCAACACATAGACGCAAGCCACCATCTTTCTTCTCTCTAAATAATACTGGAGCAGCTATAGGAAACCTTCCAGGTGTAATAAATCCACATTTCAAATTCTTGTCAATATATTGTCGCATCTCTTCTATTTCCTTGGGGGTCATGGAATACATACAAGGTTTTGGTAAGCTTGCTCCCGGAATTCACTCAATTGCATAATCAGTTGGCCTATGAGGAGGCATACAATTGTTCCCTTCCTCACTGAAGACTTCCGCCAAATCTTCATATTCATGAGGATATGTAGATTCCTGAATAGTTTGTTCATTGTCTTGGAGTATCTTAACAGGTGTGTCCAATGGCCAATCGTTTTTTAATGGTGCTGGTCCTATGGCCAAATGTATCTTGCGAAAGCCTCCTTCCCACTTAATCGTTGGCTTCCACTTATCCAGCCAAGCCAACCCTAATATTAAGGCTTTGGTCATATGGGGCACCACCACCAATGATATCCACTCCCAGTGTTCACCCATCACCATTTTAATATATTCAGTACCATGTGTAGCAGGAACCCCCCCAATAAAGACCCATCCACCTGTTCAAATTTAATTGGGTTAACTAATTTTGTCACCCTGAGCCCTAATTTTTCCACCACCACAATTGTCATTGATGGGAAGAATAGCCACTATAAAAATGAATATCTTGCTGAGATTATAATATTTATTTCAAACAATACCAATAAAATTGGAAAAAATATTTTGAATAACTAACTAAAACAATATTAAAATTTATTTGGCAAGGAAAAAAAGCAAGGATAAGTTTGAAACTGTTACAAGATTCTAAAAATAGAGGGGGTCTTAGGCAGTGGTGGGATTCAATTTTTTTTACTACCGGTTCTCTGGGCGTGGCTTGGTGGGCATGGCAAGGGACGGATACTATAAAATCTCCAGTCAGAGGTGCTACTTGCCAGTTCTCTGAACTACTCAAAATTTCCACTACCGGTTCTCCAGAACTGGTCAGAACCTGCTGAATACCACCTCTGGTCTTGGGCTACCAGACTGGGAATTGTATTACCAGGCTTCAGTGCTTACTTGGGTGAAAGAATGGATAGGCTTGAGGAATAAAAGACTATTTGTCAGTGTCATGCCCCTGGTGGAGACTGACTCTGAGGGAGAGGAGGAACAGCCAACAGGGAGTGGAAGTGTGGCTCCAGAGGTTGTGGAGGAGGCTGGGGAAGGGCAGAGGCCAGCTGAGCAGTCAGAAGAGGACCCAGGCCCATCCCCTATCCATCCTAGGGCACTCAGGGAGCAGAAAATAAGGGAGAGACATGGTCTCCTCGGGAGGAGAGGGCCTTGATCCTCTTCATGGGCTACAGGTGTAACAACTGAATAAGAGTTTGGACTTGCGTACTGGCAAACGCTGGAAACAAAGTGTGTTTTATTTTGGTCTGAAGTTATCTTGGTTGGGGTCCTTCCAACAGACTGTGCCTTGTTATCTCCTTGAATTTGGTAAATACTTTTCTTGTTCCATTGTGGAAATTTTGTCATTGTAGTTTGTTTGGTTTTTTTATTTCACCTCTATCTGCTCATTAAATTCGGACTGTATTGCTTTCTTTTGAAGACTATTTTTAAGTACGTTTTATCTCCAACTGAGTATTATTGAAGAGTGGGGCCAAATTGGAAGCATTAAAGGACATTTATTTACATTTTGGATTTTATTACATTTGTGTTACACTATGGGTCATCACAGTCGGGCTCTACATCTTACCAGTGCCTCGGAGCTCAACATTACAGCTTGGCAGCCTTGGAGCTGTGAATCCCTGATCTTCACTTCAAGCCTGGCATTGAAGCTTGGCAGCTGATCCAGACCAGCAGAGAAGGGAGGGAGGCTTTGAGAGCTAGGTTCAAAGATAAATCCAGAGAACAGCAAGCAGAGGATGAGCTATTAGGCATAAAACAAAAAGGTTGACCTGCTCGTGAATACATGCAGGAATTCCAAAGACTAGCCAGGAAAATAACATCATGGCCTGATTGATTGTTAATCCATTTGTTTAGGGATGGCCTAGATTATAAATTAGGTCAGGCTTGTTTGTGTAGGGGTTTACCAAGGACACTAGAAGAATGGTACCAAACTGCAATAGAATTGGACACTGGTTTATGCAAGTTGGGTTCTAAACCGGACAACATATTGGGGGTATGTAAAAAGCTGCCCCAAAGACAAAAAAGTGGAATATGGGGCATACCTCCAGGCCGGAATCAAGGTGGTAGAGGAGTGTTTAAGTGCTTTTGGTGCAACTTACCTGGACATCGAGCTTTAGATTGCCCTATAACATCTTTATCAACACCACGTGCATCTCAAGATACATCACCTCTAAGGACAGGAAGATCACCATCTAAAGCAGGCTTGTCCAACCCGCGGCCCACGGGCTGCATGCGGCCCAGGTCGCCTCGTAATGTGGCCCAGTGCCCACCCCAACCTTTGTGCCAGAGCCAGTGAGGAGGAGGAGGAGAGGCAGGCGCGAGGTGGGGCGAGGCGAGCGCCAGGCCAAGCAGCAAGAGAAAAGGTGGGCGCTGTCAGAGCGCCACCTCCTGTTGCCACCGCTTCTGCCCCCACCGTCGCTGCCGCTTCTGCCCCTGCCGTCGCTGCCGCTGCTGCCCCCGCCGCCGCCGCTTCTGCCCCCTCCGCCGCTTCTGCCCCCGCTGCCGCTTCTTCCCCGCCACCGCTGCTGCTTCTGCCCCCGCCGCCGCTTCTGGCCCCACCGCCGCCGCTGCTTCTGCCCCCGCCGCCGCTGCCGCTTCTGCCCCCGCCGCCGCTGCTGCTCCCGCCGCTGCCGCTCCTTCCCCGCCACCGCTGCTGCTTTTGCCCCGCCGCTGCTTCTGCCCCCGCTGTCGCTGCTGCTCCCGCCGCCGCCGCTTCTTCCCCACCGCCACTTCTTCCCCTGCCACCGCTGCTGCTTCTGCCCCCACTGCCGCTTCTGCCCACGCCGCCGCCGCTGCTTCTTCCCCTGCCACCGCTGCTGCTTCTGCCCACGCCGCCACTTCTGCCCCCGCAGCTGCCCGCTGCTGCTTCTGCCTTCCAGTCCTGCCTCATCCAGCCGGGCCATTTGCAGGAGGAGAGGTAGGCGTGAGGCGGGCGAGCTTTCTCCCCGCAAAATTTGGCCGGAAAATAAACTGGGATAAAAAAACTGGGATAAAAAACCGTGATAAAAATAAATAATTTTTAATAAATAATTTTTAATAAATAATGAAAACATCTCACTAACTTCATTTCCAAATAAATTTAATATGTTAACTATGTTTTCTATGGTTTTTTTGGGATGATCAGGTATCATTGCTGTTATTTTATTTTATGTGCAGCCCAAACCAAATTTTCATCTTCTAATGTGGCCCAGGGAAGGTGAAAGGTTGGACACCCCTGTTTTAAAGTCTTTTTTGTGGTTCTTTCTGTAATTCTAATGCCAGTCTTTTCTGTTCTTCGAACATCTTTTGGTTTTGTTTCCTTTTCTTATTCCCACCCCCCATGTAAGTTATAGCTAATCCCCAAATATACGCCTGAAGTATAGTATTTGGAAGTGTTTTTCTAACTTTTTTTGCTTATTTTACTGCTTTTATAATCAAGTTCTGCCTCTACAATTGCATTAAAGTCTCCTACCACACAGATATTTTCACATCCCAATTCTGTAATTTTTATGTAATTTTTCATTAAAAAATTCTTGTTTATTATTTGGTGCATATATTGCTACTAGAAGTGTCTGTTTATAATTTATAGTTACCTCCACCTTAAAAATTCTCCCTTCATCTGCAAAGATTTGTCTAGCATTTATTGTTTCTTTAATATATAAGGCCACACCTCTTTATTTGCACTGTGCTAGTGAAAAGTATAATTTCCCAATTTTAGGATATTCCAATAATTTATTATATTGTTTTTTAATGTGGACCTCTTGAAGACAAATTAAATCTAGTTTTAGCTTTCCTAATTTGTTAAAAGTCCTTTTCCTTTTCATAGGGGAATTCAGTCCATTTATGTTAACTGACAATAATTGTATTTCTTCTTCCATATTTTTACTTGTAAATAGGTCTTGTTGTTCTAGTCACTCTTTTTTCTCTCTGATCTTTTATCTTTTCACCTTCTCATTCTGCTCTTTCCTTTAGTTCTGTTTCATCTTCTTTTTGTTGTGCATTCCCTCCTACCAATGCTTCTTTTTGTTTTTTATCCTCTATTTCCTCTCTCTTTCTTTTTTCCCTGTATGATCCAAATCAGGGGTGGGATTCAAATTTTTTAACAACTGGTTCTGTGGGTGTGGCTTAGTTGGTGGGTGTGGCTTGGTGGTCATGTGACTGGGTGGGCATGGCCACTTGACATCACTCACATTGAGGGGTGCTTCTCCTCGCCTGGCCTCTCATGACATTGGGGATGCTGCAACGGTTGTAAGTGTGAAAAATGGTTATAAGTCACTTTTTTCAGTGCCATTGCAACTTTGAATGGTCACTTAATGAACTGTTGTAAGTCAAGGATTATCTGTACAAAAATACAAAAAGCTTCTCTGCTTGCAAAAAGCTGCCCTAAATACCAATCATTAGATTAAAAATACCTGCAAGAGGAGTTACAAGTCAGGCAGGGTTCCAGACCACCTTGAGGAATTAAAATATTTTAAATGCAATGATAACTATCAGCAGCCAACTCTTGCTCATAAAGTGAAACCCTTTAGCAGAGAGCTCATTTAAGTTCTCCAGAAAGAGCATACCCAGGAGAAGCAATCCTTAGATCCATTTGCATCACTTAAAGACACCAGCTGGTCTCATTCACCTCACAAGATATCCTAAGGAAATCATCCAGATTTAAGGAAAGGTCACATGCCCCCGAGAAAGGCAGTAAAAAAATCAGTGTCAAGCTTGCATCCTGCCTCTTGGAAGTACACCCCAAAAGGACAGTGCCAGATACCACTAAAGCAGTGAAGGAAGACCCCCCTCCCTAGATAGAAAAAGAAACCATGAGGCAGGAAAAAATTCAAACACAATTGAAATAATTAAATCACAACAGTAGCTGTTGCTTGTTAAACCAATTACCAGAACAAATGGACCAGGAACTAGCCAGTTTTCTCAACCCAGTTTATTTTCAGGAACCGAGATGAACCCTTTTCTTTCCAAGCTGAATAGGGAAAATTATCCCATCAATAAACATGGGATTAAATGCCACCAAGAACAGAATTAAACTTCACCAAAAACTAGTTTTAGACCAAAACTCAGAAAGGGTTTGTGTCAGCTGGTGCTCCATTCATAATCCAAGAAAGAAATACTTAGACTCCATTAATTAGAGAAAAGATATCTTTTACTGGAAATCAAGTGGTAGCAACAAAAGAATTCTGAATCTGAGAAAATGGGCACGTAAATCACATATACAAAGTGATGGCAACGTTCCCACCCCCAATAGTTCAATTGGCTCATCCAACTAAAAAGTTGCACATATCATCATGTGGGCATCTCTAGGTGGTGATGAGGCCTTTGTCTGTTGACCTTGACATATTTTGATAAAGAGTTGCAAATGTGCATAGCATAGGATAGAAGCCTAAGCAAGAACCTTCCCCCCCAACTTATACAGTTCTGTTTTGTAACACCTCCAGCTCACTTCCCATAACCCATAACCATATCCTCCCCTCATTACTGATGACAGCCGAAAGATGCAAAGCAAAGGAAAAGAAAAAGAGAAAATCTTGAAGGCTGACAGTTTGTAAACTCACGTTTGAATGTCAATCTTTCTAGCTAGCCAAGAAGCCTTGCTGAATGTCACTCATCTTGGTTTCTTGTCATTAAAAGCTCCTTTCTGGTTATTCAATTATTTCTTCAAAGTGCTGGTTGTTGCATGTGGCTGGAAGTATATCCAGGGAGTATCTCCTCCTAATAGCAGTGTAAAAAGCTTAAAATAACCCTTCCCCTTTAAGAAAGTAAGTCTCGGCATACTGCCAAGAATGTAATAAGGGTAGAAAAAAACAAAAGGAGATTTCTTCTAACTACCGGTTCTCCAAACTGCTCAGAAAGTTAACAAGGGGTTCTATAGAACCAGTCAGAACTGGTAGAATCCCACCCTTGATCCAAATTGCTTGTCATAGAATTGTTCTGCTTTCTCTATGGTATGCAGTCTATATCTTTGTTCCATCCAGGTCACCAGTATTTCCTCAGGTATCAGCCATCTGAAATTTACATCATGTTTAATTAATTATCTTGTCAAAAATTGGTATTGTTTTCTCATATCTTTTATTCTTCTAGGGATCTGTTTCAAGACTATTTCTCTCCCTTTCTATTTCAATGGGTCATCTCTTGTTTTCTGAAGTATTTCCATTCTGATTGCCTTTTTAGTAAATCTCACATGTACCTCTCTGGGAAGTTTATTTCTTGACACATATCTTGTATATACTCTAAATATTTCATCCATTCCAGAGAGCATCACCTGCTTGTCTACCTCCAAAGCTTCCGCCAATAATTCTGCCATTATCTCTGCAAGGTTTTCCCATTTCTCTTCTTCAATATTCTGGAACCTCAAAAAGTATTCAGCTTTATCCATCTCCAATGTAATTACTGTTCTCTCCATGTGCGAGTCTTGACACCCCCAACTCCCAAAAACCTTTCAAGTCCTGTGGTGACGGGCAAGTGACGAAGCAGCAGGTGTGGATACACTGGGAGCTGTAGCCGTGGACCTGCACACAGGTGGCTCAGATCTAATGGTCGTCTTCTTGCTGACTGAAGCAATAGCTGGATTCGGCGTCTACCTGAGTGACTGAGCAGCCCTCTTTAGGACCACACTGCTCACCTCCATAGTAAGAGGAAGGGGCTAGAAAAGGGTGCCCTAAACATTGTTGCTTCACAGAACCCTGGCCAGCCTACCACAGCTGGAGAGGATCCCATTTCACGTGGTCAAATAACAAAAATTCAAAGAAAATGTAAGGTGACACCACTCACTATTGGCACATGGAACGTACACATGCTTCAAGACAATCCCTCAGCAGATCAACCAGAAAGAACAAAAGCCCTGGTCGCTAGAGAGCTCACAAGATTTAAGATTGATATTGCGGCCCTGTGTGAAACTCGTCTAGCTAATGAAGGTCAGCTCACAGAAACAGGAGGTGGTTATACATTCTTCTGATGTGGATGCAGCAGTGATGAACGCCGTGAATCTGGAGTTGGCTTTGCGGTTAAGAATCATCTCATCTGCAAACTTGCCAGTTTTCCCAAGGGTGTGAATGACCATTTCATGACACTGCATCTCCCACTACCGAGGAAAACAGGCCACACTGATCAGCACCTATGCACCCACAATGACAAATCTGGATGAAGTAAAGGACAAGTTTTATGAAGATCTCAATGCCATACTTTCATCCATGAAGCGCACTGACAGGCTGATTCTACTTGGTGATTTCAATGTGAGAGTAGGGTCCAATCATGCTGCCTGGGATGGCATCATTGGAAAAAATGGAATGGCACATATAATAGCAATGGCCTATTACTATTGAAGACATGTGTGGCACACAATCTGATCATCACCAATACCATCTTCTGCCTGCCCACTCACAAAAAGACGTCCTGGATGCACCCATGCTCCAAGCACTGGCATCTTATTATGTCATTGTGCAGAAGAAAGACAGACAGGATGTAAGGGTGACCAAGGCCATGCCAAGTGCTGACTGTTGGACTATAGACTCATCATCTCCAAAATAAGCTTTCACATCAGGGGTCTCAAACTCAATTTACCTGGGGGGCACTGGAGGCAGAGTCTGGGTGAGGCTGGGCCGCATAAGGGATTCCACAAAAAACATTCTTTAAAAAATATCCTCAAATGTCATCAACAGTTAATGATTTCTCCAATACATGAACTGTCCTGAACACATGAATGGAACATTGAATGAAGATCATGAACAGTTCCTCAGAACATGGCTTCTCCAGCTTACTCCTTGCTGCCAGAGACTTGACAATGCTTCCTCTCACATATCTGAGCCACATTTGGCTCGAGAGAGGAGGCACTTGAGACCCTCAGTATGGCTTGAAGATGATCATCAGTAAGTCTGGACCTGTACTTGGACTTGTTAAAGTTCAGGGTGGAGAAGAAGCCACGACAAGGAACGGCGGGTGGGACTTCCTTCAGAGGTCCATTCCCCCTGCGGGCCGCACTAATATTATACTTTCATATCACGGTGGGGGCCACAGGATATCGTCCCTGCGGGCCGCACTGGCCCGTGGGCTGCGAGTTTGAGACCCCTGTTTCACATCAAGCCGAAGAGACCTCTGCAGGGAAACAAAGCTGTGATGAAACAGATCAACATCAGAAAACTGAGGAACCCCAATACAGCAGCTTCACTAGCAGACTATATTGGCAACTAACTCTCAGAGCTGCAATTAAAGGGAAATGCTGAGAAGGACTGGGAACGCTTTCGGGTATTGTGCACTCTTCTGCACTAAAGGTTCTTGGACCCTTACACAGGAAACAGCAGGACTGGTTTGACAAAAATGATGACGAGATCAAGGCCCTACTTGCTGAAAAGCACCGCCTTCACCGTGCTTATCAGAACGACCCGTCGTCAACAGCTAAGAAAAATGCCTTCAACAACACTTGCAGGACTGTACAGAGCAAGCTTCGCAAGATGCAGGACTCCTGGTTGACTGCCAAAGCAGATGAAATTCAGAAGTTTGCTGATAGAAAAAAATGCTAAATAGTTCTACGAAGCCCTCAGATCCTTGTACAGACCTCAGCAATCGCAGAGCTCCCCTCTACTGGACTCAGATGGTACAACTTGAAAGCACCCACTATTGTCCCAGTCCCCAAGAAAACAGCAATTAACTGCCTAAATGACTACAGACCTATCACATTAACATCAGTAGTGATTAAATGCTTCGAAAGACTGGTTCTCCAACACCTTAGGACAGGGGTGTCCAACCTTTCACCTTCCCTGGGCCACATTAGAAGATGAAAATTTGGTTTGGGCCGCACATAAAATAACAGCAACGATACCTGATCATCCCAAAAAAACCATAGAAAACATAGTTAACATATTAAATTTATTTGGAAATGAAGTTAGTGAGATGTTTTCATTATTTATTATTAATTATTTATTAAAAATTATTTATTTTTTATCACGTTTTTTTTATCCCAGTTTTTTTATCCCAGTTTATTTTCCGGCCAAATTTTGCGGGGGGGGGGAGAAAGCTCGCCGCCTCACGCCTACCTCTCATCCTGCAAATGGTCCGGCTGGATGAGGCAGGACTGGAAGGCAGAAGCAGCAGCGGGCAGCTGCGGGGGCAGAAGTGGCGGCGTGGGCAGAAGCAGCAGCGGTGGCGGGGGAAGAAGCAGCGGCGGCGGCGTGGGCAGAAGCGGCAGTGGGGGCAGAAGCGGCAGCGGTGGCAGGGGAAGAAGCGGTGGTGGGGGAAGAAGCGGCGGCGGCGGGAGCAGCAGCGACGGCGGGGGCAGAAGCAGCGGCGGGTGCAAAAGCAGCAGCGGTGGCGGGGGAAGGAGCGGCAGCGGCGGGAGCAGCAGCGGCGGCGGGGGCAGAAGCAGCAGCGGCGGCGGGGGCAGAAGCGGCGGCGGGGCAGAAGCAGCAGCGGTGGCGGGGAAGAAGCGGCAGCGGGGGCAGAAGTGGCGGAGGGGGCAGAAGCGGCGGCGGCGGGGGCAGCAGTGGCAGTGACGGCAGGGGCAGAAGCAGCAGCGACGGTGGGGGCAGAAGCGGCGGCAACAGGAGGTGGCGCTCTGACAGCGCCCACCTTTTCTCTTGCTGCTTGGCCTGGCGCTCGCCTCGCCCCACCTCGCCCCTGCCTCTCCTCCTCCTCCTCGCTGGCTCTGGCACAAAGGTTGGGGTGGGCACTGGGCCGCATTACGAGGCGACCTGGGCCGCATGCAGCCCGTGGGCCGCGGGTTGGACAAGCCTGCCTTAGGACATGCCTCCCACCAGACTTTGACAAACATCAGTTTGCCTACAGGGGAAACAGGTTGACAGACGATGCCATAGCTACTGCCTTACATTCTGTAGCAACCCAAAAACTATGTCAGGATGCTTTTCATTGACTACAGCTCGACCTTCAATACTATCCTGCTGAGCATCCTTATTGAAAAGCTGACTGACTTGGATTTTCCCTCTTCCATCTGCGACTGGATCAAAGACTTTCTGAGGGACTGACCACAAACAGTGAAGGCTGGGTCTGTCACAGCTTAGCACTGGCTCCCCACAGGGCTGTGTGTTCAGTCCCTACCTGTACTCACTGTACACACATGATTGTATATCGTCTGACCCATCCACTGTGATCATTAAGTTTGCAGATGATACTACCATATTGGGTCTCATTACAGATGGAGATGAAATAGCGTACAGGGGGGAGGTTCATAAATTATCCTCATGGTGCCTAGAAAACAACCTGCACCTGAACATCAGCAAGACAAAGGAGACGGTGTTAGACTTCCAGAAGAAGAGAAAGGAACCCACCCCACTTTACATCAAGGGGGACTGTGTGGAGAGAATTTCCTCCTTTAAATTCCTAGGAGTCTACCTCAGTGAAGATCTTACCTGGAAAATCAACACAACCCAGGTGGCCAGAAAGGCCCAACAGAGACTCCATTTCCTTACAGTCTTGGGAAAGAATAAAGTGGAATAATGACTGATGACCTCCTTTTACCAGTCCACAATAGAAAGTGTCCTCACATATTGCATTACGGTGTGGTACGCTGGCTTGACAGCTGTGAATAGAAAGACATTACAGAGGGTGGTGAGCACAGTACAAAACATTGTGGGCTCTTCCCTGATACCACTAGATGACATTGCTAGGGCTCGCTGCCTTACAAGAGTGAGGAAAATTCTCAGGGACGACTCACAGCCTGGTCAGCACTTCTTCATTCTCCTACCATCGGGTAGGAGATATAGAAGCATAGGCAGCTGCACCAACAGGCAGAAGAACAGTTTCTACCCGTGAGCTGTCAGACTCCTGAATGGAAAATAACTTCATGTCAACATAGACTTGCGAGGCCAGCGTGTTGTGCAACAAGGTCACATGGTGCAATAAGATTGGGACTGGGTTCAGGACTTCTCTCTTCACTGTGAGTTGTGTTGGGGGGGTGCACAAAGGGAGGCTCAGCTAATTCATTATACACATGTTGTGCTCTGACAATAAAGGTTGATTGATTGAACTCTCATTATTGAGAAGACTGATTCTACAGCATCGGGCTGAGCACTTCCAATCGATACTGAACCTCCCATCTTCCATCAACAATTGAGGCGATCAACAGAATGCCCCAGGCAGATATCAACCACAGCCTGGATGCACCACCATCAAAGACTGAAACCCTACACACCATCAGCCAGCTGTCCAGTGGCAAGGCCCCAGGATGTGACACGATCCCAATGGAATTCTATAAGGATAGTGGTGCAGTGCTTGTTGACAAACTCACTCAGATGTTCCAATCCTTCTGGAATCAATGATCCATTCCTCAGGAACTGAAAGATGCGTCCATCATACACCTCTACAAGAGGAAAGGGAATCAACAAGTCTGCGATAATCATAGAGGAATATCACTGCTTTCCATCACAGGCAAGATCTATTACCTGAGACACAGTGCGGTTTCCACCAAGATTGTGGCACTGTGGACATGATCTTCGCAGCCCAACAGCTCCAAGAGAAGTGTCAAGAGCAGAATCATGAATTGTACACCACCTTCGTGGATCTCACCAAGGCTTTTGACACTGTCAGTCACGAAGGTCTGTGGTGCATCATACTGAAGTTTGGATGCCCTGACAGATTCATCCTGATGATACGTCAGTTCCACGATGACATGACAGCTCATGTTCTGGATGATGGAGAAGCTTCAGAGGCCTTTCTCATTACAGTGTCAAGCAAGGGTGCGTATTGGCACCGACCCTGTTCAGCATAATGTTTTCAGCCATGCTGTCAGACGCCTTCCAGAATAGTTCTTTGGGAGTTAGCCTGAGATACAGGACTGATGGGAAACTGTTCAACCTGCAAAGACTTCAGGCTGTCACCAAGATAAAGGAGACTGTGCTTCAAGACCTCCTTTTGCTGATGACTGTGCCCTGTATGCTGGATCAGAGCAGGAAATGCAAGCCAGTGTGGATAAATTTGCAGCAGCATGTGACAACTTCGGCCTCCTCATTAACACAAAGAAGACCGAAGTGATGCACCAGCCAGCTCCGAAAGCCCAACACCAAGAGCTCACCATCACAGTAAAGGGACAAAAGCTGCAAGCAGTGGACCAATTTACATACCTTGGCAGCACCCTCTGCCACACAGTGACAATTGACATGGAGGTCAACTGCAGAATCACCAAGGCAAGCTCTGCATATGGCAGACTACTGGCCAACATGTGGGACCACCATGGAATAAGCTTTGCTACAAAGCTCAAAGTCTACCAAACAGTAGTGCTAACTACCCTGATGTATGCCAGTGAAACTTGAATTATATACAGGAGGCACACTAGGCAATTGAACCACTTCCACATGACCTGCTTCTACAGACTTCTGAGGATCCGGTGGCAGGACAAGGTGCCAGACACAGAAGTCCTCTCCAGAGCAGGCCTCCCATCAGTTCACACCCTGCTGATGAAAGCCCAGACATGCTGGGCAGGCCACGTTGTAAGGATGCCAGACCATCGCATCCCCAAACAGCTCCTCTATGGTGAGCTGTCTCAAGGAAAGCAATCGCACAGGATGACAAAGGAAGCGATACAAAGACACATTGAAAGCCTCCTTCAAGTCCCTGGACATCAACACCACCTCCTGAGAAACCCTGGTACAAGATCGATTGACATGGCACATGTTGCCCCACCAAGGCTATCAGACATTCGAAGACAGAAGAAGAACCATAGCACAAGAGAAGCAAGCACTCCGCAAAGCCAGAGCTGCAAATGCTGCAACAATGGTGCCCACACATGTCTGCCCTACATGTGGCAGAACATTCCGTGCCTATATAGGCCTTACCAGCCACCTCCAGACACACTGTGGACAGCCCACAACCCATTACATGTCAAGGTCCTCTTCAGGGATGGCATTCTACTGGTTCACACCTATTCACTAGAACCTGTTGTTAAATTTCTAAGCAGTTTGGAGAACCAGTTGTTAGAAGAAGTCTCCTTTTGGTTTTTTCCACTTTACAGTCCTAATCCTGTAAGGAAGGCAGGAAGGAAACATTCTGGTGTTGTTGCTTACGGAAACTGCCTCTCCATTAACCCTTATTACTTTTTGGCAGGACTAGACTTCCTGTCTCCGGAGCTTCTGTGGAGGTTTTTTTTCTCCTTTGCTGGTACTTTTCTTGTGTCCAGCCCGAAATTGACATATGTGTAGCCATTTCACTTGGAAAACTGACAACTTGACTTTCTTAAAGGGGAAGGGTTGTTTTAAGCTTTTTACACTGCTGTTGGGAGGAAATACTCCCCTGTTGGAGTTAGCACTTTGAATAAATAATTGAATAACAAAGCAGAGCTTCCAGAAAGAAGCTTTTAATGACAAGGAACCAAGATGAGTGACATTTGTTATGATATGTACAGAATAACCCTTGAGTAACAAGGATATGCACATGGAAACGTTTATGAGAGTAGTTATGAATAATTATTCGGCCACACACAGATACACTAAATTGAGTTAAAGTTTACTTTAAGAAATAGCACAGTCCAATAAACGGTCCAGGTCATATACGTTTTACAGTCCAAAGAATATCCAATTACAAAGTCTTCTTACCGGTTGCCTTTGTCATTTACAGTAAACAAAAATATCAAAGTATAAGCACAGCATAAATACAACAGAGAACCTTAGATAGCAACAGAATGTCAGAGAGAGAGAATGTCAGAGAGAGAGAATTTCAGAGAGCAAGCTATGATCTCTAGCTCCCTCTTATGGTAATTTGCAATATAATCAACCAATCGGAATATAGTATAAATCAATACAGTGATTTTGTCTTAAAGCTACAAACATACATTGTTGGTTTATATATTGCCAACCCAACTAATTGGTGGACAGATTCCTAACAATCTATATATATATAAATGAAAAAGCACTCATGCGTCATCACAAAATCTCCAGAACTGCAAAGCCTACAAACTTGAAATTTGGTATGTACGTTCCTCTTGGCTTCTAGGTGCTCACTAAGAAAGGATTTTTTCAAAATGACCACCAGAGCATTAGTATTTCCTATATTATTATTAACACGCTCTGATGCTAAGGAGTTCTACCCCCCTCCCCATCTGAAAAGTAATCTGTTCCATGCTCTGATGCTAAGGAGTTCTACTCCCCCTCCCCAACTGAAAAGAAATCTCTTCCAGATGCAAAACACAAGCAGGAGTTTCTGTTTCAGTTTTATTTTCACAGCAGCAAAGAAGCTTTACTACAGAACAGTTGAGCTAAGACATGCCCAGGCTCCTTGCTGTCTCCTTGCTCACACAGCAAATACTGTTTGAGTTTCCAGACAACCCTCTGATGCTAAGGAGTTCTACTCCCCCTCCCCACCTGAAAAGAAATCTCTTCCAAATGCAAAACACAAGCAGAGGAGAGGAGTTTCAGTTCCAGTTTTACTTTCACAGCAGCAAGCACTTTTACTACAGAACAGTATTCAGAGTTTTGCAACCTTAATTTAGCTCCAGAAAAATAAACACACATGGTTGATGCTTCATTTAACATCTTTATAAACATAATAAGTAGATTTTACAAGCCAGTTGTAGATTTCTCCTACATGGAGCAAACTCAAACAGAAGTAGACATGTTACAAGTGCAGAGCTTCAGCAGTAACTTCAGCAGCTCAGAAACAGATATCAGTTTCACTTTAGTTCAGCAAGCAAGCAAGAGAGAAGCAGTTTCATTTTCAACAGACAGACTCAGAGCTCAACATAGCTGCAGAGCTTAATAGAGCCATGCCTAAGCTACTTCTAGTTTCAGCTGCCAAACAGTTCTCATTGGCTGACTTAGTTGCTATGCCTATTCATTGGCTGACCTTGTTACCATGCTCTATTCCAGTTCATAAATATACTCTGACACTCCTCCCTTCATAACTGGAATAGACATAAATTCAATTACCTTTAATATTCTTCAGAAGAAGTTATGGGAATACAGGTGACAAAGAAAGTTAAATATTTAGGAATATGGCTGACAGCACATTGCAAGACACTTCAGGAGAATAATTATGACAAACTGTTGCAACAAGTAAAGAAAGACCTAGAATCATGGGGCAGGCTGCAACTCTCATTATTGGGCAGGATTGCTTCTATTAAAATGAAAATTCTTCCAAAATTTTTATACTTATTTCAGATGATTCCAATTAAACTACATAGAAATTTTTTTTGAAGAACTTAATAAAATGACTGTTAAATTTATCTGGCAAGGGAAAAAAATTAGAATAAATTTAAAGGCAATGCAGGATTTGAAGAGCAGGGGAGGGTTGGCACTTCCAAATTGGGAATTGTATTATATGGCTGCCTCTTTAGTATGGTTAAAAGATTGGGTGAACCTAATTAATAAGAGAACTTTATTTTTAGAAGGCCACGATTTGCAGAGGGGGTGGCATGCCTTTTTATGGGAGGTAGGGAAAGTTAATCAGACATACTTCCACAGACATTTAATTAGAGATTCATTATTAACCAATTGGAAAAAAATACGGAAAAAACACTACCTAAAAGTACCGATTTGGTTATCAACAATGGAGGCGATGATTCACCCAGACAATTTGGACATTACCAAAATGATTAAATATAAGGATTTATTGGACACATGAGGAAATTTGAAATCGCGACAAGAGCTGCAAGAGCGGGGATTTAAAATCGATCAGTGGGTATACCTACAAATTCATAGTAGATACAAACAGGATAGGAAAGAATTCGGAATTAACAATAAACTCCAGCAATTAGACAAAATTTTACTAGGATCAGACAAGAAAAATATAACTAAATTTTACAATTATCTACTTGAGGTAGAATTAGAAGAAGAGACAGTTAAAGGGAATATGATAGCCTGGAGTAGGAACGTAGGACAGAGTATCACTTTAATAGAATGGGAAAAGATCTGGAGTAGAAATAATAAGATTACAAAATCGGCAGCATATAAAAAAAACGCTTATAAAATGTTTTATAGATGGCACATTCCTCTCACGAGATTAGTGAAGATGCGCCCCAATATGAGTCCGAAATGCTGGAAATGTAAAAAAAAAGAAGGAACCTTTTTTCATATGTGGTGGTCCTGTAAAGAAGCCCAAAAATACTGGCAGAGAATTAGAAATTGGCTGGAAGATATAACAAAAGAACAGATTGAGTATAAACCAGAGTCCTTCCTGTTAGGGATTTTTGATAAACAGCTATCAAAAAAGTGAAGTACATAACAATACACATATTAACAGTGGCCAGACTAGCTTTTGCTCAATGTTGGAAGCTACCTCATATACCTACAGAACAGATGATCACCCAAAAAATCTCAGACTGCAGAAATGGATAAACTAACTTTAGCCTTAAAAAATAAAGATTCTTCAATATATTATAACAATTGGAATTGCTGGTATAAATGGTTAGAACAAAGACAGATTTTATATCATAAGGCAAAAAAGAATAGGGCAAAGTTATATGAGTGATATATAAATATACATATGGATAAGGTGTGCGTATATGGCATGAACTAAGAAAAGAAAAGATCTTACAAACTGTCGAAAATGAGAATGTTTTAAAGTGTTTTTTCCATTCTTTTTTCTTTTTCTTTTCTTTTTTGCCCTTCTATCTGTGTATGTGTTGTTGATTTGTTTTTAATTGTAAAATAAAATTTATTTTAAAAAAAAATTCTTCAGAAACCTGTATTTCTGTTTCCTCTAAATACACAGTTCCCTCTAAATACCTGAGAATTCCTTTTTATACCTATCCAACACAATTGCATTGATCCCCACCTTTTAACTTTCCAGTGTATATGCAACCATCAGCCTTGCAACTCTTGAACCCAAGACCCTTCAATGCAGTATCTAAACAGATATTCCAATTCCTAGCTGACTGTGTTAGGCTTTTTATTTTCATGCCCTGGTGCTTGAACCATGTAAATTTCTTCATCTAATTCTGCATTGAGAAATGCAGTGGTTATGTCAAAATGCCAAATTTTATGGCCATGTGCTGCTGCCAACGCTAGTGCCAGCCTGATGCTCTCACTCTTTACAGTTGGCACGAATACCTCATCATAGTGCACATTTTTCATCTGTGAAACCCCTGTGCCACTAACCTTGCTTTATATTGTACTTCATTATTGGGTAGTACCTTTTTCTTGTATACCCACTTGCATCCTACAGCTTTGCTACCCTGTGGCAAAGTCATAGATGTGAACACTTCATGTTCTTCCATGGATTTCATTTCCTTGTCCATGGCTTCTTTCCACTTTACTTGTTCAATTTTAGGTAATGCCAATACTTCTTTGTAGTTCCTTGGCTCATACCATACATTATATACTTTAACTTCACTAACAGAATACCTGTCAGGTGGAATCCCCTTGTTCCATTGCTCTGACCTGCATGGCACTGACTGCTCCTGTGTGTCAACCCTCTCTTGCTTCATATCTTGTTCAGCTTCTCCTTCCTGAATGCTGACACCATCACTAAGTGAGTTACCATCACTAAGTGAGTAACCGTCACTAAGTGGATCACTGTCACTAAGTGAATCATTCCACAAATTTGCATCAATTCTGTTCCAATTTTGCTCTGCAAAGCTTGCAGACCTTGAAAATACTATTCTTTTGCTCCCATCGCTAAAGCAATAACTTTTTGAGCCTGGCTCAGCCCACAAACCTGAGCTTTCTAGCCTTTGGTTGCCCCTTTCTTCTTTTTTTTTAAAAAAATAAATTTTATTGAATTTACAATTTAAAAACATATCAACAATACATACACAAAATAGAAAAAATAAAGAAAAGAGAAGAAAGAAAACACCCGGCCTAACAAACCAGATAGGGACCAGTTGGGAGGGAAGAGAAAGAATATGAAGGGAAAAAGGGAAAGGATGGGAGGGGGGGAAATAGAATAAAAAAGTACATTTAAAAGCAAACAATATCTTTTTGTGACAGTCTGTAAGGTTTGTTTCTCTACGTTAGATCAAATCTACTCTTCTTTTCCACTATATTTAAGTTACCCTATATCTTTTACACAATTTGTCTCTGAGTAAGCCAATTGTACCAAGAATCCCAATTGTTATAAAATGTTGAAGACTCTTTGTTTTTTAAGGCTATAGTTAGTTTATCCATTTCAGCACACTCACATATTTTCTGAATAACCATTTGCCCTGTAGGTGTATGTGGTGATTTCCAACATTGAGCAAACGCTAGTCTAGCCACAGTTAAGATATGAATTATTACATATTTTGTCTTTTTAGATAGATATCTTTCAGAGATCCCAAACAGGAAGAACTCTGGTTTATAGTCTATTTGTTCTTTAGGTATCTCCTCCAACCATTTTCTAATTTTTTGCCAAAATTTTTGAGTAGCTTTACAGGACCACCACGTGTGGAAGAAAGTTCCTTCTGTGCTTTTACATTTCCAACACTTTGGGCTCATATTGGGGTTCATCTTCACCAGCCTCGAAGGGGGCAAGTGCCATCTATATAACATTTTATATATATTTTCTTTGTATGCCGCCGATTTCGTAATCTTAATATTTCTATTCCAAATCTTTTTGCATTCTGTTAGTGTAATGCTTCTTCCAATATTCCTACTCCACACTATCATGTTCCCTTTCACTATCTCTTGCTCTAATTCTGCCTCCAGTAAGTATTTATAAAATTTAGAAATATTCTTTTTATTTGATCCTAATAAGATTTTGTCTAAATATTGCAATTTGCTATAGATTCCAAACTCTTTGATATCTTGTTTGTATCTGCTATGGATTTGTATGTATAACCACTGGTCTATTTTGAATCCCTGTTCCTGTAAATCCTGTCGAGTTTTTAATTTTCCTAGTGGATCTAATAAATCTTTATATTTAATCATTTTTGTTATATCCAAATTGTTAGGATGTACCATTGCCTCCATTGTTGAAAGCCAGATCGGAATTTTTAGATAGTGTTTTTTGCATATTTTTTCCAATTAATTAGTAATGAGTCTCTAATAAGGTGTCTATGAAAATACGACTGTTTAGTTTTCCCCACTTCCCATAGAAATGCGTACCACCCTCTCTGAAGGTCATGCCCTTCTAGTGCTAGAGTTCTTTTATTGAGTAGATTCACCCAGTCTTTTAACCATAGTAAGATGGCTGCCAAATAATATAATTCCCAATTTGGGAGCGCTAGCCCCCCTCTACTTTTTGTGTCTTGTAAGGCCTTAATATTAATCCTGGCTTTTTTCCCTTGCCAAATAAATTTAAGTGTTAACCTTCAAAAAAGTCTTCAAAAAAGTCTTCAAAAATTTTTTTTGGTAACTTAATTGGAATTGTCTGGAATAAGTAAAGATATTTTGGTAGAATATTCATTTTGATCGTGGCAATCCTGCCCAGTAGGGAAAGCTGCAGCTTGTTCCAGGATTCTAGGCCTTTCTTGATTTGTTGGAGTAATTTATCGTAATTATTCTCCTTAAGCGATTTACCTTGTGGTGTTAGCCATATGCCTAAGTATTTGACCTTTTTTGTTACCTGTATCCCTATAATTTTTTCTAATTCTTTCCTCTGGGTCTCTGTTAGGTTTTTGGTCATTAGTTTTGTCTTTTTTCTGTTAATCTTTAATCCTGCTACTGCACCAAATTGTTCTAATTCTTTTATTAAATTGTGTCCTTTTTCCATAGGTTCCTCTAAGAAGAAAACTATGTCGTCTGCAAACGCTTGTAATTTATATTCCTCTGCTTTGACCCTTACTCCTTTAATTTCAGGATTTTGTCTTATCCGCATTAAAAGTGATTCTAAAGCAAATATAAATAGGAGGGGTGAGAGAGGGCAACCCTGTCTGACACCCTTTTCAATATTTATTGGACCTGTTTGTTCACCGTTGATTAGTATGTTAGCCTGTTGAGTGTTATAAATTGTTGTTATAATGTTCTCGAATTTAGTGCCCAGACTCATGTTATAGATTTTTTGTATTAAAAAGTGCCAATGTAGATTATCAAATGCTTTCTCCGCATCTAAAAACATGAGTGCAAATTGTTTCTCTGGATGAGCTTCATAATATTCTAAAACATCAATAACGGTTCTTAGATTATTTTTGATTTGATGGGACGGAAGGAAACCATTTTGATCTTCATGAATGTATAAATTTAAAACTTGTTTTACTCTATTCGCTATAATGGAGGTAAATAATTTATAATCAGCATTTAAAAGTGAAATTGGTCGATAGTTGTTAATATATCTAGCATCTACGTCCTCCTTCGGAATTAGCGAGATCAACGCCCCCCTCCATGAGTCTGGCATCTTAGCTACCAGAAGTACTTCATTAAACACTTCCAGCATCAGTGGCCCTACTAACTCTATTATAGCTTTGTATAATTCTGCTGGAATCCCATCTGGTCCAGGGGATTTGTTGTTACTTTGGTTCTCCATTGCAGATTTCAGTTCAGACCATGTAATATCTTTATTTAATTATTCTTTCTCTCCTTCCCCTATTATTTTGTCATTCGTATCCTCCAGATAAGTTCTTATTTTGTCTTCATTAATTTCTTCCTTTTTATGTAATCTTTGAAAATAATTTAAAATAATGTCTTTTTTCTTCTCTATCTCATGTTGTGGTATGCCTTTCTCATCCATTAGTTGGTGTATCAGTCTCTTTTCTTTTTCTTTTTTAAGTTTATGAGATAGCCATCTTCCTGGTTTGTTAGCGTGCTCAAAGTAGGTTTGTTTGGACCTTCTCAAACTAACTTCTATTTTATCTTGTTTGATTAAGTTCAGCTTATGTTTGGTTATTATTAACTGGTTTTGTATTCCTTGATTCTTAGGAGTTTTTTGTAATTGTATTTCTAACTCTTTAATTTGTTGTTGTAGTTCGTTTTGTTGGGCATGAGTTCTCTTATTTCTCATGGCATTATAGGAGATTGTTGTACCTCTTATAATTGCTTTCATTGTATCCCAAATATTCTGTTTTGAAGTTGTTTCATTATTATTTTCTTTTAGGAAATAATTTAGCTCCTCTTTCAGCTTATTGATGTACTCTTCTTCATTTACTAATTGGGTATTTAACGTCCATCTTTTCTTTGCTCTTCTCCTGTCTCTCCAAATTAGCTGTATTGGGTTGTGGTCGGCCCATTCATTTGGTAGAATTTTAATTTCTTTTATTTCATTAGCCAATTCCGAATCCATCCAAGCCATGTCTATTCTAGTCCAAATTTTATGTGGATTAGAATAGTATGTAAACTGTTTCTCTTCCAGGTTCCGTTCCCTCCATAAATCTTTTAAATTTAATTCTTTCATCATTTTCTTACATGACATAGAAAATTCTCTTTTCCCTTTCTTATTCTTATTCATATTACTATGGTCCTTTTGATGGTCCGCAATGGAGTTAAAATCGCCAATCAAGCAGATATTCCTTTTTTCGAAACCTATTATTTTTTGATGGAGGTGTTTGAAAAATTTCCCTTGGTCTTCATTTGGGGCATAGATTGCTACCAGTAAAAATGTAATGTGGTTTATCCAAATTTGTATAACCGGAGTTCTTCCTTCGGGATCCAACCAGGTTAATTCTGCTTTTACATCTTGTTTCACATATATTGCAATTCCTTTCTTCTTGTGTTTATCAGCTGGTGCCGTAAAAAGTTTCCCTAGTTTCGGGCAAATTAAATGTCTTTCATCATTTTTCTTAATATGTGTTTCTTGAAGACGTATTATGTCAGCATTTTGTCGAATAAGTTTTGTAAATATCCTTTTTCTTTTGGATGTTGAATTTAAACCATTTATATTGATGGAGAGAAACTTCTTCCCCTCCTCCATTTATCTACGTCTGTTTAGATTTTTGCCTAGTAATGATTCGGTTCTCTTCTTGTTGTTGTTGTGGGATTTGCTCTTCTCTCCCTGGTTGTGGTTTATCATTTCCTGAATTTTGAGAAAGTCATTCCTTTTGGTTTCTGTAGCAATAACGGTCATCCTGTGGTTTCCTTTTAAGTTCTTCTTTGGTGTATTGGCCATCCATATCCATGAGCTGTTGGTGAAAATCTTGGGCCTGTTCTATCGATTCTATTTTAATTTTCCTCTCTTTCCACGTTATTAACATCCCTTCCGGGATTAACCATTTAAATTGGATTCCTTTTTTGTTTAGATCATTGGCTAAGAATTTATAATCTTGTTTTATAATCCTCACTTTCTTTGGGATTTGTTTTAAAATCGTAATTTCTCTACCTTTGTAAGATATTGTTTCCTCTCTGGACATTTTCAAAATTAGGTCTCTCACACATCTCCTAGAGAAACAAATGTGAATTTCTCTCGGGCAGTTATGGCGTCTGGCATAGCTTGTGCTAACCCTGTACACCTCATCAAACTCTTTAATTAAGTCATCTTTTTCTTTTCCTAACCATTCAGCCAATATTTCTGCCATTAAATGTTCTAATTCTTCATTTTTTGCTTCAGCCACATTTTGGAACCTTAAATATGCCACTGCTTTGTCCATTTCGAGATGAACCAGGGAGTCTTCCATTTCCCTAAGTGCGTTTTTAAATTCCTCATCCATCCTTTCAAAATTGGTCTCCATACGTGTTGTTCTACTCTCTATATCTTTTATTTTCACTTCATTTTTCTCCATGGCCTGCCGTAGGGACCCTATCTTTCCCTCCACCTTCGATATATCCGCTTTCATTTCAGCTTTCAGCTTCCGCATCTCATCTTTCAATTCGCTAATATCTGCTCTAGTTTCATTATGATTTTTGATCATCATTTCTTGCATTTTAGACATAGCTTCCTGCAAGGATAATAGAGTGCTTTGTATATTGATGTTGGAGACATTAGACTGCTTTTCCCCTATTAGGGATTCTTCGATGGTTTTTTGAGTTGTTGGTGGGGTAGGTGTCAACGTAGTCAGTAGGGTCGGAGTAGCCTTCCTTCCTGTTTTTAGGGCCGTAGTTGTCGTGGATGTCATCTCTCTAAGTATTTGTTTTTGTTGTTGCACAATATTAGATATATTGTCCCAGATCACCATTCAGTGTTTGGGTCCTGTGTTTAAGAGTCTATTCTCATATTTCAATTAGATATCTCGCTCAACGATCTTTTCTCCTATATTATAAGTGGGTATCTACTACAGTATAATAATCTATATAATAAGTTTATATCCTAGACATCAAAATTAGCCAATAATAGTACGTCAATTAACACTTTAAAGAATTAATCTTAAATATCTTGAGTAGTCTAAATAGTCTAAATCAACAATATTTTTCACTCTTTACTATTAATACTTAAATCAGTCAAATCAGTTATCACTTAACTCTATAAGAACAATATACCCCCCTCCTTTTTTTTAAAGTAAATAAGTTTATATAAGCTATTAAGAGAATACAATAGAAAGGAAGGGGACAAAATAATGAGAGGAAAGGTAAGAGAAAGATTGCCTCAGGATCAGAAAATCAACAATCAAAAAGCAAAGAATTCATCTTAAAAAGAAAATAGTGCCAAAATAGTAATATTAAATAGTACCACTTAATAAAAGAAGTGAATTGAGTAAATTGGTAATCAGTCTTCCAGCTAGAAGATTCTTTCCAGCACTCCAATCAGAAAATGGTATGGTGTGCTGACTAATCTCAGTCCAAAGTCCATCTTTCCCAGCCTTCCGTTAGTCTCTTCCTACTTCCTCTTAATTCTTCTTCCTTCTTTCCCTTCCCACTTTTAGTTCAATGTACAAATCTTCCAAAATCCAATGTTCATCTATTCTCAATCAATAATAAATCTGTCCTCCCCACGGTATTAAATAAATCCAATAATCGTGTTGGACTCAGTTCAGAGGATTCATAAGTCTCGATCAATGCCACAGTCCTTTCTCCTCCGTCGCCTCCTTTTTCTCAAATGATGTCAAAAAAAGACCCGAAAATGGGATGAAACCCCTCACAAATTCAGGACCTCCGATCTTCTGGTTTTAACAATCTTCCTCTTCCCCCGGAGTTTCTCTTTCACAGGCTGTAATCCACACTTTCACTCTTGTGCTTAAGCTTTTCCGCTCTCACTTATAGCACTTTCATTTTTTCTAGCCGCTTTTCTGGCCGCTTTTCTCTCCGGGTTCTAAAAGTGCTGATCACAACCGGAAAAGAAGACTTTCACGCCACTATCATTCTTCTATCATTCTTCTATCTTCAGTCTTCAAAAGTTCCAAATTATATAACAATCTTTCAGCACCTCTTGCTCTCGACCCCACAGGTTGTCACTGCTTTGCTTAGTCACCTAAGTGGCAGACCCGACTTGGAGCCACCATAGATTGACATCTTACTCTTCCGCGCCGGGCTCGGGAGCTTTTCTCTTCGCTGCCGGGGGGGGTTGCCAACCCCACCCTGCCGCTCGAGGTTTTCCATGTTGACACGAACCTCTCCGGGGTTCGTGTATCCCTTGGGGATCGCTCCTGATGCCAGAAAAGGTGTTCGAAGACTGCAGCAGTCTTCTCCACCTCCGTTCGCCCCTGTCCTGCCACTCCAACCGCCCCTTTCTTCTAATTACTTTTGGAATATGCACCCACGCATTGCTTCCAAACACCCTTAAATGTGCTAGAGATAGTTTTCGCCCATATAGCACTGCATATGGAGTATCATTAATGGAGAAACTCCACAACCTATTAACTAAATAGTTAGCAGTCAATATGGCTTCACCCCAATATGACCTGCTTAGACCAGAATCCTCTAGCAGTGAGTCCTTCATGGTTTACAAGACTCCATTCCGTTTCTCAGCAACACCATTCTCAGCTGCTGTGTAAGGATTTGTGTGTCTGTGTTTTATTCCTAACTGTGCCAACCACTGTTGAAACCTTGTTGACATAAATTCTGAACCTCTGTCAGTTTGCAGCTGACCTACCTATTGTTTATACCTTCTTTCTACAAAGCTTACCCATTGCTTAAATTTCTATAGCACCTCTGTTTTACTCTTTAGTAAATAGCAGAACCCAAACCTGCTATAGTCATCTACAATGACCGGCACACACTTAGCTCCTCCCAAACTGGCTTGCATTGGGCCCGCCAAATCTGCATGTACCAGCTCTAGAGCTCTTGTTGTCTGCCTTGTGCTACTCTTTCTTACTGGGAATGCCTTGGACTTTGATGTTTTGCATACTGCACAATCCAAATATGCCTTATATCCCTTTACATGCAATCCTTCTGCACACTGGTCCATCTTTTGAACAACTTTAAAGTTGGCATGACCAAGTTTCCTGTGCAAAAGATGAACACATGAACCATGTTTTGCAACATTGCCAAATGTTTGTGCACATTGAACTTTTTGTCCCTGTAACTTATAAAGGTTATCATGCTTTATGCCCTTTGCACAGACAATTCCATTTTTCTTTATAAGACATTGCCCATTTACAAATGTGGTCTCAAATCCTTGCTTGTCTAACCTAGAGACACTCAGCAAATTATGTTCCATTTCTGGCATACATAAAAAATTATTAAACCTTGTTTCCAAATATGGAATTTGCACAATGACTTTAGCCTTGTTGCCATTTGCCAAGGCTACTGTGTCTCCTGCAGCTGCAGCCATCCTGTAAAACAATTTAGCATTATTAATAATCGTGTGGCTAGCCCCAGTATCGATAAGTCACTGATTTCTTCCATTACTATTGCAGGCTTTTGCAACAGCAGCCTGTCCATCAACCTGTCCTTGAAAGCTTCTTCTTCTGTCCTGCAAACTGTTCCTTTGCAAACAGTCTGTCTTTAAGTGAGATCGTCTCTGTTGTTGGGCTTTCTGCTTAGCTGTTGTGTGATATCTTCTACTGCTCTTCTGGTCTCTGGTAACTCCAAGACTCTTATCTCTGTGCTGCTCTCTGCAGACAGCCTGGCTGTGGAAATTTCCATTTGGGCCCCCTCCTCAGGAATTTTTCCTCCTCATGGCTTTTTCTATAATGTCATTTCTGCTCTTCAGCTATCAGACACGCTTTCAGACCTTCCAGACTCAATTCCTGCTCTGGTTTGCATTCAAACACTGCAGACACAATGTCCCAAGTTTCATCTAGGCTGTTCAAAACTAATAGCACTTTCTGAGATTCAGGAATCCTCACCCCACATTGTTCTAATTCCACAAACAAAGTTTGCATATGAACAAAATGCTGTTCCACTGAATCTCCTGGCTGCAAATAAGCTCCATATAACTTTCTTGATAATTGTACGATGTTGCATGCAGATACACTCACATGAACAGTACCCATTTTTTCCCAAACTTCCTTTGCAGTCTTTAAATCAGCTACATTGATAAACTAATCATCTTCTAAACTTAAGATGATATAAGCAAATGCTCTATCATGCAGCTTCTGATCTGCACCATCACCATCAATGGTGCCTGGGGTGGATTTTCAACAATATTCCACAACTCTTTAGCCTTCAGGAAACATTACATCTTTGCAGCCCAAATAATATAGTTCTTCTGACCCAAACGGGGTAGACAGCTCTCTTTAATTTTTTTCAGCCATCCTGCAAAGCCTCTTGCCTTGTTTCTTACTTCTAAAACAGGTAGTCTCTCAGCTTTAATTACAATTCAGTCTTTTCTCTGGGCTTCTGGGCCCATAACCTATTCAGAGTTTTCTCACACACTGACAGGACACTAGCCAGATGAATACCAATGGATGCTGCAAATCTGCAAAGGCAGATTCCCCTCCCCCCCTTATTTTCCTCCTCAGTTCAGACGAATCTGTTCCTTCTACTGTAGCACCGGTTAAAGGGAAAAGAGGCAAAAATGCAGAAAAAGATTTACAGATGCGATTAGGAAAACACAAGTAAGGGAAGCTACACACAAGTATCATCAAACTCATCCCCAAGTCAGTAGACAGGCTGTAAAAAACTATACTTCTAATAACCCCTATGTTAATCAGTCACAAATGAGATCAATGATAAGTATTTGTCTGGTTTTCAATATGAACCTCAGATTCATTATTCCAGGGAAAAGATTGTTGATCTCGGACCTCGGTTACCTGGTGCTGTGCTCTAAAGTGGCAGGATGAGAGTCCTGGGATGTGCTGCAGTGGCAATAAAGTCCACCTCCCTCCCTTTGTTGGTGATTATGACAATGAGACAGACATCCGTTGAGGATTCTATATATATAAAAGCAAAATACCACTCACACATCATCATAAAATCTCCAGAACAGTAAAGCCTACAAACTTGAAATTTGGCACATATTGTCCTCTTGGCTTCTAGGTGCTCACTAACAAAGGGTTTTTTGAAATGACCATCAGAGCATTAGTATTTCCTATATTATTATTAACACACTCTGATGCTAAGGAGTTCTACTCCCCCTCCCCACCTGAAAAGAAATCTCTTCCAACTGCAGTTGAGCTAAGCCACACCCAGGCTCCTTGCTGTCTCCTTCTTGCTCACACAGCAAATACTGTTTCAGTTTCCAAACAGCCCTGAACTCTCTCACACACTGACAGGACGCTAGCCAGATGAATACCGATGGATGCTGGTAGGCAGAGGCACAATTTTTTCCCCTTATTTTTCTCCCCAAAAACTTGCCTGATCACATAGTTTCGTAGTGAAGCACAGGTACCCTGCTAGTTAATGATATAATTCGCTGTCCTCATGGCTTCCCCCCAGTATATTTTACTCATGCCTGCATCAGCAAGCAATGCGTCCTTCATGGTCTGTATCAAACCATTCGTCCTTTCAGCCACTCCATTTTCAGCCGGTGAATATGGAGTCGTTCTTCTATGCCTTATGCCTAGACTGCTTAACTACCTTTGGAACTTCTCAGACATAAACTCAGATCCCCTGTCTGTTTGCAGCTGGTATACTTTACACCTATACCATCGCTCTACAAGTGTTACCCATTGCCTGAATTGTTGCACTAGTTCAGTCTTGTTTTTCAGCAGATAACAATACCCATATCTACTGTAGTTGTCTAATATGACTAAGGCATATCTAGCTCCTCCTAAAGAAGGTGCCATAGGGCCAACCAAATCAGCATGAACTAATTGCAATACTCTGTTTGTTGTTCTTGCACTTTTCTTACTTACAGGATACACTTTGGATTTTGACTCCTTAGAAACAGCACAATCTAAATATACATTACATTTCTTTAACTTCAGCCCCTCAGCTAGGTCTGGCATCTTTTTCAATACGTCAAAACTTGCATGCCCCAATCTCCTATGTAACAAATGAACATAATTATTATGTGTGGGAACTTTCGTAAGTACATGCGCACAACTAGTTTCCTGCCTTCCCAGAATGTACAGGTCATCCTTCTTAACACTTCGTGCACATATCTGTCCATTTTTCCTCATGGTATACTGTCCCCCTGCAAATAGTATTTCATAACTCTGCCTGTCTAATTTGGATATACTCAACATATTATGTTCTAATGCAGGTACATATAAGACATTGTACAATGTATCACCTATTTCTGGTACATAAACATTACCTTCCCCTTTTACAGCAGCAGTCTACAGCAGTCTATTGGCCAAACTAACCCATGTTTGCATTGCTGGTTTCAAACCAGAAAATGCTTGTGGATTGTTAGCAATATGTTGGCTCGCTCCACTGTCCAACAACCACGTATTCCTGGTGTGTTCAGTCATTGACGCTGCCAGGGAAAATGACACTGGAGAACCACTCCACATGTGCTGAGTAGTCCTGCGCCCTTGTCTCGCTGCTCCTCTGTTCCTCCTCTTAGGGCAGCGTCTCTAGAAATGCTCAGTAGAACCACACGTGTCGCATCTCTTCACAAAGTTCACTGTCTCAGCTACTCTGCCGTCATCCTGGACCTTTGTAGATGCTGGTCTGTGCTGAGTGCTCTCTCCTCCCTTTCCTGGTCTCCTTTCCAGCCCTTTCTGCTCCTCCTCTAACAATCAACCAGTTAAATATGCCATGGTGAAATCCTCTTCTTGCATAGACTCTAGACTTGTCACAAGAACATCCCATGAACTGTTCAATGAACTGAGCACCACATACACCTTGTGTGCCTCAGTAAATGTCATTCCTCTTTCTCCCAACTCAAGGAACGTCCTTCTCATATTCTGCAGATGTGTGGACATACACTCCCCTGGCTTCAGCTGAGCTTTATACAGTCTCTTAGTCAGCAACACTTTACTGCATGCAGTTTCTCTCATGTACACACTGTGCAATGCCTCCCAGCACTCTTTCGCAGACTGGAGACCCCTCACGTGTATCAGCTGACTGTCCTCCAAAGCCAGAATTATACTGGCTAATGCCTTTTCATTTCTCCTCTGGTCCCCATCATCTAGGACTGCTGGTGGATTGGTAACAATCGTCCACAACTCCTCCCTCCACAGGTATATCTCCATCTTCACATTCCAGGAGATGAGGTTTGTCTCATTTAGCCAAGACACCAGGAAACCTCCTCTCATTACACCGACAGAGGCCATGTTGCCACTAACCATGATTTAAACCACTTACTCTGGTGCAAGCTCCCACTGGGTTACTCTTCTCTCTAGGCTCTCCAGTCACTCTGACCTTCTCTCTGTACTGGGCCCATAACCTGTCAGAGTGTTTGTAGTGTGACTACTATTATGAGACAACCCAGGAGCAAAACACAGCATACATAGACTTAGACATTTAACAATGGTTTATATACAAGACATATACAGAAATATACATGGTAGGCAAATACCTTACAAGCAATCAATCTTCTTAACTCTACACGGAGACCTCTGCAATGGATACAGGACACAAGGAGAGAGAATACACCCTCTAATGGCTGCCTTATATAAACACCTCTTAAAGTGGTAAAACTTCTGTGGACCCCTTCTTAGTCGAAAACCAGCAATACCAATGCTGATTCATCTTCATTGCATCAGCTTTACATTGCATCGGCTTTGCAGCTGGTCAGCTCTTAAATTCCAATACCTTAACAGATTACAACAATAGATAGCACGGAAATACTTGGACTGAATAATAATACCTCAGTTATCATGGTTTGTTTTTTTTTCATTTCTTGAAAATTTTAAAAACACTCAAAATGACCAGCACTTCCAATTTAAGTAAACTAGGGGGGAAATGCATCTGTGCCATCAACAGCAGCAACAGCAGCAGCAGCAGCATCCAGTCCAGCAAGTCAAAGATCATTGGATAGCCTGCTACACCAGGAATGAATGAACACGACACAAGTGGAACTGAAGTTAATGCTTCAAACATTTCAAGAAGCTACAATAAAAATGTTTGAAGATATGAAGGAAAGAATGTAGAATATGAATGATAAAATAGAGAATATTCAACAAATAATAACTAAAAATGAACAACAGATTCAGAAAATAGAACAGAAATCAGAACAAACAGAAAAAAGAGTAGAAGAGATGGATAATAGACTGCAGGCAGATCAAAATTTGGAGAGAATAGTTATGATGTTGTCCATCGTGTTTGAAGAGGACCAGAGGTGGGATTCAAATTTTTTTTTTTTAAATAGATTTTATTAAATTTACAATTTAAAAACACATCGACAATACATTTACAAAGTAGAAAGAAAGACAGGTAGGGGGGGAAGAAGGAAAACACCCGGCCCAGCACACCGGATAAAGGCTGGTTGGGGGAAAGAGAAAGGATATAGAGGAGAGAAGGGAAGGGAAGGAGGGAGAATAGGGTAGAAATACAATTAAAAACGAATGATATCTTTTTGTGACAGTCTGTAAGGATCATTACTCTTCATCATATCCAATCTACTCCTCTTTTCCATTATGTTTAAGTTACTTTTTATCATTTACATAATTTGTCTCTGTGTAAGCCAATTATACCATGAGTCCCAGTTGTCGAAAATGTTGAGGACTCTTTGTTTTTTAATGCTATCGTTAATTTATCCATTTCAGCACACTCACAAATTTTCTGAATAACCATTTGCTCTTAAGGTGTACGAGGTAATTTCAGCATTGAGCAAACGCTAATCTAGCTGCTGGTTAGAATATGGATTATTACGTATTTTGTTTTTTTGGATAAATATCTATCAGAGATCCCTAGCAGGGAAGAACTCTGGTTTATAGTCTATTTGTTCTTTAGTTATCTCCTCCAACCATTTTCTGATTTTTTGCCAAAATTTTGGGTAGTTTTACAAGACCACCACGTGTGGAAAATGTTCCTTCAGTGCTTTTGCATTTCCAACACCTTGAGCTCATGTTAGGGTTCATCTTCGCCAGCCTCAAAGGGGTAAGTGCCATCTATATAACATTTTATACACATTTTCTTTGTACGCCGCCGATTTTGTAATCTTGATGTTTCTATTCCAGATCTTTTCCCATTCTGTTAATGTAATGCTTCTTCCAATATTCCTACTCCACGTTATCATGTTCCCTTTCACTATCTCTTGCTCTAATTCTACCTCCAATAAATATTTATAGAATTTGGAGATATTCTTTTATTTGATCCTAATAAGATTTTATCTAAGTATTGTAATTTGCTATAGATTCCAAACTCTTTGATATCTTGTTTGTATCTGCTATGGATTTGTATATATAACCACTGGTCAATTTTAAATCCCTGTTCCTGTAAGTCCTGTCGAGTTCTTAATTTCCCTAGAGGGTCTAATAAATCTTTATATTTAGTCGTTTTTGTTATATCCAAATTGTTGGGATGAACCATTGCCTCCATTGTTGAAAGCCAAATCGGAATTTTTGAATAATGTTTTTGCATATTTTTCCAATTAGTTAATAATGAATCTCTAATAAGGTGTCTATGAAAATACGACTGTTTAGTTTTCCCCACATCCCATAGAAATGCGTGCCACCCTCTCTGAAGATCGTGCCTTCCAAGGCTAAAGTTCTTTTATTGAGTAAATTGATCCAGTCTTTTAACCATAATAAGTTGGCTGCCCAATAATATAATTCCCAATTTGGGAGCGCTAGCCCCCCTCTACTTTTTGCATCTTGTAAAGCCTTAATATTGATTCTAGCTTTTTTTCCCTTGCCAAATAAATTTAAGTGTTACCTTATTTATATCTTCAAAAAAAATTTTTGGTAATTTAATTGGGATTGTCTGGAATAAGTAAAGGAGTTTTGGTAAGATGTTCATTTTGATCGTGGCAATCCTGCCCAGTAGAGAAAGCTGCAGCTTATTCCAAGATTCTAGGTCTTTCTTAATTTGCTGTAATAGTTTATCATAATTATTCTCTTTTGAGCGATTTACTATGTGGTGTTAACCATATGCCTAAATATTTGACCTTTTTTGTTGCCTCTATCCCCATGGTTTTTCTAATTCTTTCCTCTGATTCTCTGTTAGATTTTAGTCATTAATTTTGTCTTATTTCTATTAATCTTTAATCCTGCTACTGAACCAAATTGTTCTAGTTCTTTTATTAGGTTATGTCCTTTTTCCATGGGTTCCTCTAAGAAGAAAACCATATCATCTGCAAATGCCTGTAGTTTATATTCCTCTGCTTTGACCCTAACTCCTTGGATTTCAGAGTTTTGTCTTATCCGCGTTAACAGTGATTCTAAAGCAAGTATAAATAGGAGGGGTGAGAGGGGGCAACCCTGTCTAACGCCCTTTTCAATGTTTAATGGGCCTGTTTGTTCACCATTAATTAGTATATTGGCCTGTTGGGTATTGTAAATTGTTGTGATAATGTTCTCGAATTTAGTGCCCAGACTCATGTTATAGATTTTTTGTATTAAAAAGTGCCAATGTAGATTATCAAATGCTTTCTCCGCATCTAAAAACATGAGTGCAAATTGTTTCTCTGAATGAACTTCATAATATTCTAAGACGTCAATAACGGTTCTTAGATTATTTTTGATTTGGTGGGATGGAAGGAAACCATTTTGGTCTTCATGAATGTATAAATTTAAAACTTGTTTTACTCTATTCGCTATAATGGAGGTAAATAATTTATAATCAGCGTTTAAAAGTGAGATTGGTCTATAATCCCAGGGGTGGGATTCAAATTTTTTAACAACCGGTTCTGTGGGCATGGCTTAGTTGGTGGGTGTGGCTTGGTGGTCATGTGACTGGGTGGGTGTGGCCAACTCGACATCACTCACATCGAGGGGTGCTTCTCCTCACCTGGCCTCTCATGACAGTGGGGATGCTGCAATGGTTGTAAGTGTGAAAAATGGTCATAAGTCACTTTTTTCAGTGCCATTGTAACTTTGAATGGTCACTTAATGAACTGTTGTAAGTCAAGCATTACCTGTACAAAAATACAAAAAGCTTCTTTGCTTGCAAAAAGCTGCCCTAAATACCAATCATTAGATTAAAAACACCTGCAAGCCGGAGTTACAAGTCAGGCAGGGTTCCAGACCACCTTGAGGAATTAAAATATTTTAAATGCAATGATAACTATCAGCAGCCAACTCTTGCTCATAAAGTGAAACCCTTTAGCAGAGAGCTGATTTAATTTCTCCAGAAAGAGCATACCCAGGAGAAGCAATCCTTAGATCCATTTGCATCACTTAAAGACACCAGCTGGTCTCATTCACCTCACAAGATATCCTAAGGAAATCATCCAGATTTAAGGAAAGGTCACATGCCCACCCAGAAAGGCAGTAAAAAAATCAGTGCCAAGCTTGCATCCTGCCTCTTGGAAGTACACCCCAAAAGGACAGTGCCAGATACCACTAAAGCAGTGAAGGAAGACCCCCTCCCCAGATAGAAAAAGAAACCATGAGGCAGGAAAAAATCCAAACACAATTGAAATAATTAAGTCTCAACAGTAGCTGTTGCTTGTTAAACTAATTACCAGAACAAATAGACACAGGAACTAGCCAGATTTCTCAACCCAGTTTCTTTTCAGAAATAGAGATTAACCCTTTTCCTTCCAAACAAAGCTGAATAGGGAAAATTATCCCATCAATAAACACAGGATTAAACCTCACCAAGCACAGAATTAAACTTCACCAAAAAACAGTTTTAGACCAAAACTCAGAAAGGGTATGTAAACTCATGTTTGAATATCAATCTTTCTAGCCAGCCAAGAAGCCTTGCTAAATGTTGTTAGGAATCTGTCCACCTGGGGAGGGAGAAGCTGGTGTCACAATGATACGGCATGCGATCTTGGAGGTCTGAGATCGCTGCCGATATCTTTGCTCCTGGACGGTCCAATCGGATCTAAACAGTCCCGAAGAGACAGTGAATGTAAAGAGCGCATCCTGTCAATCCCAGGGGTACCGCAAAGTCCCTGGTAGATCCAGGAGACGCTCTTTTTGCCAGTGGCAAAGAGGCAGCCATTAAAGCTGCTGAAGTTGGGACAGCTCCGAAACGAAAGAGAACGGAAAGAGAGAGTGTGCCGGTTTGGTGAGAACTTTTTCTTTATTTTAAGATTTGAAAGGACACCCCAAGGAAAAGAATCTGTAAAAGTTTTGACAGAATTGATTAAGCGGCGATTTTAAACAGGAATGTCAAAGTAATATTGTTATTTTTTTTTCATTGCTGGATTTTCTACACATGATCTTATATTTTGAAACTGGACTCGTTTTTTTCTCTTTTTTATCTAATCTTTCTCCTTTTTGACTTTATAATATTTTAAGCCAGACTCCTTTTAGTTATTTTTTTAAATCTTTTTCTTTTTTTAATTAATTCTTATTATATTTTACTTGGAAAAGGAGGGGGGAAGTGAAAGCTAAAGAAACTTTGTAACACTGCCAACTAGAGGCTTGGAAATATTCTATCTCTCTTTTGACCAGACAAAGCTGAGAAAGAACTGAGACTTCTTTTCAAGGACATTGCCTGTTTGATAAGATAGAGGGAAGAGCACGGGAGAGTATTATTACTGTTAGGAATAACATAGGTTACCTAACGTAGTTTGGGTAAAATAATATATATAAACTATGATAGTAAGTGTGTATCACTTTAAACTGCAAAGCATGTAATTTTGGGTGCGGTGTGAAACCGTCATAAGAGGGAGCAAGAGAACCTGACGATTCCTGACTATACTGGATGGATGGTTTGCTAACTGCGTGTTTTCCCTACTGCTGAGTTGCTGAAGGAAGAGAGGAGTTTTGACTTCTTCATATCTCTACTGTGAGGAGATATATTACTGGACTGATATTTGTAAGTTTACTGACCTCTCTTTTTCGACACTGGAATTTGCAACTGAATAATCCCCGGACAGACTGAATTAGTGAATGATATTATATGGACTGTTTGACTATGCTAAAACTCTTACTGGAATAAACTATTTAACTAGCACTGTGTGTTGTGATTCCGGCATCAGCTACAGGTTTTTTGAATGAAAGCTCCAGCGAGGAGGACTTGTATGAATCAGCAAGTTTTAGTGATTTCAATGAAGAGGAGGAGACAAATGTTACAAGGGAGGACACATTTGATTTGCAGGACCGGCCTGAACCTTCAACCTCCTCTGCTTCTCAATCAGGTTATCAGCCGGGAACGGCTGACAATGAGGAACTTATGGAGACTTCAGGTGAAGATAATAATTTAGATGATTGCTGGGTGGATGTCAGAAGCAGGCGTCTCCTTACGAGAAGAAACCAACGGGAGCACAGGAGGAGGGCAGATCAGTAATTAGACTAATTAGCTGTTGCTCTATAAAAGGAGAGAGATGACTTTGCACTTTGTCCGGAACAAAGTGTTTGTTTGCAAGGAGAACCGAAGATTTTGGCTTGGAGGATTTAAACCTGAAATATCTTGTTGGAACTTGGATTTATTTCGTTGGAACTATTAACTTGGACTATCTTGTGGGGGCTATCTACAGCTGTAATCAGTGAAGATTCCTGTTTGCTGCCTTTATTTGCGAGGACTGCTGCTTTCAGCCTTATCTGTTTATTTTGGAAGGTGGGACATAACAACTGTGTATCTGTTTTACTGAGTGTAAGCTATTACAAAACGTTTATCTCACATATTTTGCCTGACTGCCTGACTGCCGTGCAGATTCTGCTAGGGTGTATCCCTAACACTGGTTATGGGCCCAGCTGCACAGTCAGACTAACCAGGATATAACAGGCTTCTATAAAGTGAGAGTTAGTGTAGTTACACAATATTGTAAACAGACAGCTGTGTTTTAGTAATTATAGTTTAATATCCAGAGAAAGAAGATGGCATAAGTCAAATTTACCAAGTTTGTCTCTAATATCCAAACTGGATGGAACAAAACTATGTTTCATGGTCTATGAAATGCAGCCTACTTTACTACGTAGAGAAGGTTTGTGAGTATAATTCAAAACCCACCAGAGGTAGATGCTTGGGATCCAGAGAATGAAGATGATGCCCAGAAAATACAAGAATATAAACTGAAGAATGAGCAAGCTTCTCTGTATAATAGGACTGACACTCCTCAGACCAGCAGCTTGTCCATATTTGTGGAGAAGAAACAGCTGCTAAGTGTTGGGAGAATTTAAGGAAGATTTATGTTCGAGATAGTGTAAGAGCACATATAAATCTTACACGGAAGCTGTTCAGAACACATCTTCAAAAGAATGGAGACATGTTGTTCCATATAAAACACTATGAAGAGGATTTTCAGGAACTGCATGAAAAGAGCTATCTTCACTGAACTACACCAGGTTTATATAATTTTGTCTTTGTTAGATGAGAGCTATGACGACTATGTAACTTCACTGGAAGTACTGCCAAAAGATAACCTCACATTAACTGACATTACTGGTGATTAATTGAAGAAGCCAGAGAATTTTCGAAAGGGATCAACTGAGAAGGGAACAACCACAAGAAGAGAAATTATTTTCGACAGCCTACACAATTAGAAAATGTTTCAATTGTGGAAGAAAAGGACATTTGGCTAGATTCTGCAAGAAAGAAAAAATGCCACAATGCCAGCCAGAATGCAAAAGGCATCAAAAGGATGAAAATGCTTAGAGTTAGCCATGTATAGCAACGAAACTGTGAACAACAATAATTTTGGGTTGTAGATAGTGGAGCATCGTGACTGCATAATGAAAGATAAGAAAGATTTATTAAGTTGTCCACGAGTTCACAGCAGATATCGTTAGCTAATGGCTGGAAACTGAAAGCAAAAGGTCAAGGTATTGTGTATATTGTTCTTGCATACAAGAAAATGTAAAATGTTATATGTACCACAACTTAAGTTTAATTTGCTTTCGGTTAGAGTTTTGATTAAACTAGGTTATGTAGTTACCTTTAGGGGAGAAAACTGCATAATAGAAAAGGAAGGTAAAAAAGGACTGCAACTTTAAAGGTGAATTGTATGTGTTAAATGATAATCAATTAGAGGTGGCTAACACAGTGTATAATAACGCGAAAACCTCATGATGAATGCATACATTTGTTACACAGACGTTTAGGCATATAAACTTTAAATGCTCAAGCAAACGGTTGAACTGTCTCAAAGGTATAAAACTGAAGCCTTGATAAGTATTTGTTGTGATTGCATCAACTGGTTTTTTGCATGTAAGCTCCAGCGAGGAGGACTTGTACTTTTAGTGATGAAGAGGAAGCAAGGAGGACACATTTGATTTGCAGGACCGGCCTGAACTCAACCTCCTCTGCTTCTCATCAGGTTATCAGCCGGGAATGACAATGGAACTTATGAGACTTCAGGTGAAGATAAAACTTAGATGATTGCTGGGTGGATGTCAGTTAGCAGGCCTCCTTACGAGAAGAAACCAACGGGAGCACAGGAGGAGGGCAGATCAGTGCAATTAGACTAATTAGCTGTTGCTCTAGCAAAAGGAGAGAGATGACTTTGCACTTTGTCCGGAACAAAGTGTTTGCATTTTTGCAAGGAGAACCGAAGATTTTGGCTTGGAGGATTTAAACCTGAAATATCTGTGGTTGGAACTTTGGATTTATTTTCGCTGGGAACTATTAACTTGGACTATCTTGTGGGGGCTATCTACAGCTGTAATCAGTGAAGATTCCTGTTTGCTGCCTTTATTTGCCAGTGAGTGACTGCTGCTTTCAGCCTTATCTGTTTATTTTGGAAGGTGGGACATAACAACTGTGTATCTGTTTTACTGAGTGTAAGCTACAAAAACGTTTATCTCACATATTTTGCCTGATCGCCTGACCGCCGTGCAGATTCTGCTAGGGTGTATCCCTAACACTGGTTATGGGCCCAGCTGCACAGTCAGACTAACCAGGATATAACAGGCTTCTATAAAGTGAGAGTTAGTGTAGTTACACAATATTGTAAACAGACAGCTGTGTTTTAGTAATTATAGTTTAATATCCAGAGAAAGATGGCACAAGTCAATTTACCAAGTTTGTCTCTAATATCCAAACTGGATGGAACAAACTATGTTTCATGGTCTATGAAATGCAGCCTACTTCTACGTAGAGAAGGTTTGTGGAGTATAATTCAAAACCCACCAGAGGTAGATGCTTGGGATCCAGAGAATGAAGATGATGCCCAGAAAATACAAGAATATAAACTGAAGAATGAGCAAGCTCTCTGTATAATAGGACTGACACTCTGTGACCAGCAGCTTGTCCATATTTGTGGAGAAGAAACAGCTGCTAAGTGTTGGGAGAATTTAAGGAAGATTTATGTTCGAGATAGTGTAAGAGCACATATAAATCTTACACGGAAGCTGTTCAGAACACATCTTCAAAAGAATGGAGACATGTTGACTCATATAAACACTATGAAGAGGATTTTTCAGGAACTGCATGAAAAAGAGCTTATCTTCACTGAACTACACCAGGTTTATATAATTTTGTCTTTGTTAGATGAGAGCTATGACGACTATGTAACTTCACTGGAAGTACTGCCAAAAGATAACCTCACATTAACTGACATTACTGGCAGATTAATTGAAGAAGCCAGGAGAACGCTTGAAAGGGATCAACTGAGAAGGGAACAACCACAAGAAGAGAAATTATCTTCGACAGCCTACACAATTAGAAAATGTTTCAATTGTGGAAGAAAAGGACATTTGGCTAGATTCTGCAAGAAAGAAAAATGCCACAATGCCAGCCAGAATGCAAAAAGGCATCAAAAGGATGAAAAATGCTTAGAGTTAGCCATGTATAGCAACGAAACTGTGAACAACAATAATTTTTGGGTTGTAGATAGTGGAGCATCGCACTGCATAATGAAAGATAAGAAAAGATTTATTAAGTTGTCCACGAGTTCACAGCAGATATCGTTAGCTAATGGCTGGAAACTGAAAGCAAAAGGTCAAGGTATTGCATATTGTTCTTGCATACAAGAAAATGTAAAAATGTTATATGTACCACAACTTAAGTTTAATTTGCTTTCGGTTAGAGTTTTGATTAAACTAGGTTATGTAGTTACCTTTAGGGGAGAAAACTGCATAATAGAAAAGGAAGGTAAAAAAGTGACTGCAACTTTAAAAGGTGAATTGTATGTGTTAAATGATAATCAATTAGAGGTGGCTAACACAGTGTATAATAACGTTAAACCTCATGATGAATGCATACATTTGTTACACAGACGTTTAGGGCATATAAATTTTAAAATGCTCAAGCAAACGGTTGAACTGTCTAAAGGTATAAAACTGAAGCCTTGCAGTAAGTATTTGCACTGCAATGCTTGCAGTCAAGAAAAAAGCAAGGTAATACCAGCAAATAGAATTAATGGATTTAAAACTAAGGAGCCTCTAGAGGTCGTATTTGCTGATATTATAGGTCCTAAAAAACCAAGTGTGGGAGGTGCTCGTTATATATTAAGTATAATGGATCATTCTAGATATGGTTTCTGTTATTTAATGAAGAGTAAAACGGAAACATATCAGAATTTCTTTAATTGGTTGAAGTTTGCAGAAAGAAAAACTAAAAGGAAACTAGTAACTCTTGTAACTGATAATGGTATGGAATTTATAAATAATAAATTCCAAAATAGACTAAAGATGGCAGGTGTAGAACATAAAAAGTCTGCACCATATAGGCCACAACATAATTCCTTTATAGAAAGACGAGGCCAAACAATACAGGCAATGGCTTGTACTATGTTGTCGGATTCAGGATTACCTGAAACTTTGTGGGGAGAAGCAATAATGTGTGGTAATATATTGAATAATGTTGTTAACTCAACAACAGGTGAATTACCATTCACACGGTGGCATGGTAGAAAACCTGACCTAAGCTACATGCACACATTTGGAGCACCAGCATGGGTGCATATTCCTACACAACTGAAACATAAGGGGCAGCATAGGGCTAAAAGATTATTCTTTGTAGGTTATGAATCTAATCACAAATCATACAGATTCTGGGAAAAAGGTACATCTAGCGTTTACTGTAGTGCTAGTGCACAATTCCTTGAACATGTAGGATGGGAAAAATTGGAGCAAGATTCAAGTAAGGATGTAATCATAGAAACCTACAAAAGACCAAAACAACATATCAGTAATAAGAGTACAATTAAAGAGGAAGTACAGGAAGAGCACATAGGACCAGAACAGGAAGAAATAGGTGAACAGAAAGAAATAGATAACCAGGAACAGGTAGTACATGAAAGTCCACCTGTAAGCCCTGTAATACCTAGGCGTTCAACATGTGAAACCAGACCACCTGATAGGTACCAAGCAAGTGTAGTTTGCCAAGTTAGTAAAGTTCCAACTACTGTTGAAGAACTTAGAATGTATCCTGCAAAGGATCAAGAAAATTGCCATAGAGTGATGGAAATGGAACTAAATTCATTGAAACAAATGGAAGTTTATGAAAATATTAAATTACCTCCAGGTGAAAAGTCCATTGGCTGTAAATGGATATTTAAATTAAAAACAGGTAAAAATGGGACTGTTACCCATAAGGCTAGGTTGGTAGCTCAAGGATTTAATCAAACTGCATGTGATTATGATGAAGTGTTTGCACCGAGTCTAAAAGCAACAACCTTGAGAGCAGCTTTAGTGTGGGCAGCTAAGAAAAACTATATCATAAATCATTTAGATGTAGAAACTGCCTATCTGCATGCGCCATTGCAGCACACTATATACCTAAAGAAACCTGTAGGAATTAAGGATGATAAAACAAATAATGACTGTTGGAAGCTTAAAAAGAATCTCTATGGATTAAAACAATCTGGTTACGAATGGAACCAATATATTGTTAAGGAGTTAAACAATATAGGGTTTAAAGCAGGTTTAGCTGATTCATGTGTATTTAAGAAAGAGACAAATGGAACAGTGTCATTATTGTTGTTCACTGATGATATTGCCTTAATTACAAAAACTAATAATGAAGCTACTAAAATAATATCATTATTAGGTAAGAGGATAAAATTAAAGCAATTACGAGAGATAAAACAGTATCTAGGATTGACAATAAATAAAACCAACGGTGGCTATAAGATATCTCAAGAGGATAAAATTTATCAATTACTAAAAACATATAAGATGGAACTTTGTAAGCCGGCAAAAACGCCAATGAGTCAGGAATTTTGCCACACTGACGCTCAGAGTTCAAAATTCGATAAGACTATCTATCAGTTGCTAATTGGTAGTTTATCGTACATTAGTAATTGGTCAAGGCCAGATATTGCCTATAGCGTTAATCAATTGGCTCATTCAACGCTGAACCCGCTGAACGACACTGGCAAGCGGCAAAGCATATCTTAAGATATCTTAAAAGGACAATGCACTATGCATTGTATTTGGAGCCAAAAGATGATTTGATTTTAAGTGCATATGCTGATGCAAGTTTTGCAACAGACATAAACACTAGGAAATCAACTTCAGGAATGGCTATACTGTTAGGAAAAGCATTGATTGGTTGGAGATCAATTAGACAGCAACACATAAGTATGTCCACAATGGAAGCAGAATTTTCATGTCTATCTTTATTATGTACTGATTTAATTCTGTATAAACAGTTACTATTGGATATGGGACTAACTGTTAATGATTCCATTATAGTGTATAAGGACAATCAAGCAGCCATACGGATGGCTACAAATATTACTGTAAAAACGAGATCTAAGCATACAGATCTTAGATACCTGAATGTAAGGAAATCTGTAAAGAATGGTTTAATAAGACTGGAATATTGTATGACTGAACAAAATATTGCTGATCAATTTACAAAAGCCCAAGGTGCAGTCAAACACAAAGAGAGTTGTGATGACTATGGGTTAAGGTTGTAAATAGATATATATATTATTATATTACCCAAAAGGGGAGAATGTTAGGAATAACATAGGTTACCTAACGTAGTTTGGGTAAAATAATATATATAAACTATGATAGTAAGTTTAAGTGTGTATCACTTTAAACTGCAAAGCATGTAATTTTGGGTGCGGTGTGAAACCGCCATAAGAGGGAGCAAGAGAACCTGACGATTCCTGACTATACTGGATGGATGGTTTGCTAACTGCGTGTTTTCCCTACTGCTGAGTTGCTGAAGGAAGAGAGGAGTTTTGACTTCTTCATATCTCTACTGCGAGGAGATATATTACTGGACTGATATTTGTAAGTTTACTGACCCCTCTTTTTCGACACTGGAATTTGCAACTGAATAATCCCCGGACAGACTGAATTAGTGAATGATATATGGACTGTTTGACTATGCTAAAACTCTTACTGGAATAAACTATTTAACTAGCACTGTGTATCTGTTTTACTGAGTGTAAGCTACAAAAACGTTTATCTCACATATTTTGCCTGACTGCCTGACTGCCGTGCAGATTCTGCTAGGGTGTATCTCTAACACTTACAGGTGGTCTTCTGGGTTTCTATCAACAGCTGGAGTCTCGTGTTGAAGCTTATAGGAAAAGAAAAGGTGATCAGTCTTTGGAGAAGAGAGTTATAACAAGAGCCTTGGATAATTAAACAAAGTGCAGTGTGCTCTTTTTAATTTTTCTAAGCTGTGCTACCCCTCCTCATCAGTTTACTTTTTTTGTAATAGCTATTTGGATTTTTGGCTCTTTGGAACTTGTCTTTGTTTTTTTTCTTGTCTTTGGAAGTTAAATTTCTATGCTTGCTTTTTATTTTAAAGGAAAAGTTTTAGTATTAATGTTTCCCTTCTTTTTCTTTTTAAGGGAGTAGCTTTTTTTTTCTCTCTCTCCCTTTCTGGTATTTTTGTCTTTCCATCTACCTTACATATTGATTTTTTTCTTTTCTTTTTTTTGGTTTATTTTTATGCATCCTTTTATATTTGAGACCTCTTGTTGAGGTAATTCCCCGTTAGGAGAATGAGTGCATACAGGGAGACGTATTTGAGAGAAGTGTTTGAATAATACACACAGAACACACAGATACACTGTACAGTAAATATAGGTTTTTACTTCCAGAAAGGTTTAAGCAAAGTCCAAAATAAGCAATCCAAAGTCATTCACAAGTAAATCAGTCAATTTTTCAATCCAGGGATAATCCAAATATCAAATTCCACTGTCAAAAACAGTTCAGTATCAGACTTACATTAAATCCAGTAATATCAGTCAATTAGAAGAAATGGAGGAATGGCAATACTTTCCAACCGAAGGAAACAGTGATACTCACTCAGACACACTCTCTTCTGAGACTAAGACTAAGACTAAACAACCCAGGTTTCTGGCTCCATCTTATGGCAGTTTGAGAAACCACACCCAATTGCATGCTCTTGCATTCCCTTGAAGATATAGTACTAAAATGTTTATCCTGGTTTATATATTTCTAACCCAAATACCTGTTAGGTGACTTATATTCCTAACACCTCTTAATTGGATTAAGGTGTTGAAGAACCTGAAGAATTTTTCCTTTCTTTTTTTAGCCTTTTATTCTTCACTTTTTTGTCTTTTTTAGGATCTTACAACTTTTTCTTTTTTGTGTGTGTTTATGGTCTTTTCTTTCAAAAATTCATTTTTGAATTTTTATTGTTATCCCAACTGATTGGATTAAGGTACACAAGAACCTGAAGAATTTTTTTTTCTTTTTTAATTATTATTACTATTTGGCTTCTTTTTTCCTACTATTTTTATTTGGAACTGCAATTGGTTATTTCACAATTGGATTAAGGTCTAGAAGAACTTGAAGATTTTGAATTGCTCAAAATGAGTAGGAAATTAACAGCTCCTGGTCCCTCAACTTCTACTTCTTCCTCTCCACCATCTGGAGGACAACATTCAATACAGACAATGTTAAGGCAAGAAAAAGAACAAGAAAAAGTGACCCTACAGATGATTATGCAAGGAATTCAAAATATTCAAACAAGATCAGAGAATATTGAAAAGAGAATAGAGAATATTGAACAAAGAACAGAGAATATTGAACAAAGAACAGGGAAAACCGATGTAAAAGTGGAGAACATCCAACAAATGATGATGAAGTATGATGAGAGACTCCAAAAAATTGAAGAAGATAAACAAAGAGACAAGAAGATTGGAGACATCGATAACAGATTAACTGTGGTTGAACAAGATAAAGGTGGTATGCTGAGATGGGAGATGGACAGATCAGAATTTTATCTTAGATTACAAAACATAGAGGAAGAAAAAGGACAAAATCTAGCTGAGATAATGATCGAAATATTGGCTGAAGCTTTGGAAATAACTGAAGAGAAGATGATGGATGGAATAGATGAGGTTTATTGAGTCTTCACAAGATACACGATGAGAAATAGCTTACCAACAGAAGTTCACATCAGATTTACAAAGAAAGCCATTAAAATGCAAATATTGCAAGTGGCAAGAGAGAAAACATTGAAATACAAAGATTGTGGTCTTGAAACAAGTACCCAGAAGAGTGAGAGAGATGAGAAGAGAATACCGATTCTTGACCAAATTGTTACTTAAAAAAGAGGTGAATTATAGATGGCTGATTCCAGAAGGATTAATGTTTACATGGCAAGAACAGAGATATAGAATTGATTCAATTGAGAAAGCTGAATCATTTTACACAGAATTTTTCAGAGGGGAGGAAGAGGCAGAAAAAGAAATTTCACTAATTGAATTCCAAGAGGACTCCCAAATGACGACTGAAAAAGAAGAAGGTGCAGTAGGTGGAAAGGAGGAAGCCAAAGAACAACGTGAACCAAGATCCACAAGAGCTGTCAAACCTAATTACAAAATATAACCATGGAAGAGAAAAAAATTGATTACAATTAATATAAATGGACTTAACTCAGCCATTAAAAGAAGGAAAATCTTTCATAAATTAGCAAAATTAAAATTTGATATAATCTGCCTACAAGAAGTACATATTAAAAAACAATATGAACAATTTTTGATACAGCCAAAATTAGGGAAAATATTCACTTCCTTGACACAGTGTAAGAAAAGAGGAGTGGTTTTATATATTAAAGAGACCATCTCAGCGAAATTGATTTATACTGATGATGACGGAAGAATATTAATGGTGGAAATAATGGACAATAATATGAAAACACTCCTGATTGCAATCTATGCCCCAAATGACAATCAAGAAGAATTCTATAAAAAATTACATATGAAAATAGTTGAACTGGACTATGTTAATATTGTTATGATGGGAGATTTTAATGGAATTGTAGACAATAAACTGGACTACACAACACAGAAAACAATAAAGAAAAATAGAAAGACTCTCCCTAAATCTTTTTTTAAAATGGTAGATGATATTAACTTAAAAGATACATGGAGAGAAAGAAATGCTAAAACTAAACAATGCACCTTCTACTCAAATAGACACTTATCATGGTCCAGAATAGATAAGATATGGATGTCAACAGAATTGTTAACTAATATTCAAGAAATAAATATTGAAACAAGTACTTGGGCAGACCATAATCGAATGACAATTAAATGGAAAGGACAAAGAAGAAGATCTAGATGGACGTTAAATAATACTATTTTAAAGGGAAAAGACTTCACACAGTGGATGGAGAAAGAATTGGCCTTTTTCTTTGGAGAAAACAAAAAAGAAGATACATCAATCCAGAATGTATGGGATACAATGAAGGCATATGCTAGAGGCTTGATAATAGACTATACAAGGAAAAGAAATATCATGAAAAGATTAGCCTCTAAGGCATTAGAAGATGAGTACAAAGGACTAGAAAAAGAGCTACAGAAAATGCCACAGAGAAAGGACATTAAGCTAAAAATGGATATAACCAAACATAAAATGGGTCTAATAGAAAAAGAAGAATTAGCACAAAAAATTAGAGGTGCCAAACAGAACTATTTTGAAGATGCAAATAAACCAGGTAGATGGTTAGCATACAAATTGAGAAAGGAGAAAGAATCAAGGAAAATATCACAGTTAATAGATGACCAAGGCCAAGTTTGCTATGGTAATAAAGAAAAAAAGGAAATTATTCGAGACTTTTACGGGCAACTATATAAGCAAGAGAATATTGATGAGGAAAAAGTCAAACAGTATCTACAGAATGCTAATCTACCTAAGATACCTAAAGAGACTGAAAAAATGTTAGAAAGCAATATAACAATGATGGAATTAACTGAAGCACTTAAGAAGCAAAACAATGGGAAAGCACCAGGTCCAGATGGGCTTCCGGCAGAATTTTATAAAACACTTCAAGAATCATTGAGCATTCCATTGCTAGAAGTCATGAATGAAGCTATGTCAAAGAAGATGATACCTAAAACATGGTCAGAAGCTTATATTACATTTATTCCAAAAGAAGAGGCTGATCCATTGCAAATTAAGAATTATAGACCTATCTCCCTACTAAACACAGATTATAAAATCTTTTCTTCAATATTGGCAGAAAGACTTAAAAAATATTTAAATAATTTTATTCATCCTGACCAAAATGGATTTCTGCCAAAGAGACAAATCAAAGACAATATGAGAGTAATCTTGGACACTTTGGAATACTATGAGGCACATCCCGAAAAACAAATGGCTTTGATATTTCTAGATGCACAGAAGGCATTTGACAATGTGAATTGGCGATTCATGTTATTACTGCTGGAACAGATGGGCTTTGCTAGAAAATTTATTCAAGCAATAGAAGCTATATATCATAAGCAGAGGGCAAAGGTAATGATAGAGGGTGAACTGACGGAATCTATCGATATAAGAAAAGGAACAAGACAAGGGTGCCCACTATCACCTTTGTTGTTTGTATTAACCTTGGAAGTGCTAAATAAAAATATTAGAGATGAAAAGAATATGAAAAGGATGAAAATTAAAAAGGAAGAATTTAAGTTGCAAGCATTCGCAGATGACCTGGCCTTTATTTTGGAAGATCCTTTAGAAACAGCTCCAAAATTATTGGAAAAGATAGAGACATATGGAAAGGTGGCTGGTTTGAAAATAAATAAAGATAAAACAAAGATCTTGACAAAGAATATGCTGTCAAGACAAAAAGAAGAATTGGCAGACCTATTGAAAATTCAAGTCACAAACAAGGTTAAGTACTTGGGGATATATTTGACAGCAAGATGTAGTACATTAAAAGAGAACAATTACATTAAACTTAAACAACACATAGCGTTAGATTTGACGAAATGGGAAAGTCTACCAACTGTCATTAATAGGGAGAATATCAACAATCAAGATGAATATACTACCCAGAATTTTATATTTGTTTCAAACAATTCCAATTAGGCTTGGAAAAGGCTACTTTGAAGATTTAAATAAAATTGTGTTGAAATATATATGGCAAGGTAAGAAAGCAAGAATAAAGTTAAAACTTTTGCCAGAATAAGAGGAGGATTTGGTTTGCCTAATTGGGAGTTGTACTACCAAGCTACAAATTTGATGTGGGTTAAGGAATGGATAACATTAAGAAATACTAGATTGTTGACATTAGAAGGACATGATCTGTTGTTGGGGTGGCATGCTTTTTTATGGTATAAAGGAACTAAAACACAGGGGTACTTTAGAAGACATTATATATGGGAGTCTCTGTGGTTAAACTGGGAGAAGACTAAAAGACAATGTTATTTGAAAATTCCAGTCTGGCTATCGACTATTGAAGCATTTTCTTATCCTATAATATACAAAAAGGAACAAACAGTTAGATATGGTGAAATATTGAATGAAAAGGGTGAACTTAAATCTATACAAAAACTAGAGGAACAAGGTATAAAGATAAATTGGTTTTCATATGTGCAAATACATTCAAGGTATGATAAAGATTCTAAAACAGAAGGTTTCTATGATAAACTGACTGACTTAGATAAGATTTTGACAGGTACTGATGAAAAGGTGATTAAAAAATTGTATGGATATTTATTAGAAATTAAACTAGAAGAAGAACAAGTTAAAGAAACTATGATTGCTTGGGGGAAGAATTTTGGATATGGGATTTATCTTGAGAAATGGCAAAAATTGTGGTCTCAAAATTATAAAATGACAATGTCAATAGCATTTAAAGAAAATTTGTATAAGATGTTTTACAGGTGGCATTTTCCCCCAACAAGAATAGCAAGAATGTTCAAGAATAAATCTGAAAAATGTTGGAAATGTCATCAGATACCTGGCTCATGCTACCATATGTGGTGGACTTGTGCGGATGCTAAAAAATACTGGACTAAAATCCACACGTGGTTGGAAAAAATGACAAAAAAGCATATAGATTTGAAACCAGAAATATTTTTATTGTGAATTTTACCTGAAATATATAGTAAAGACTTGAAATACCTGATTGTAAATGTATTAACAGCATCTAGGATTGTATTTGCTAAAAACTGGAAAAATGAGAAAATACCATCACAGGAGGAAATCATTAAGAAAATATTGGAATGTGCTGAAATGAATAGATTGACATTTGAACAAGATGATAAACAATTTTATAAAATTTGGGATCTATTCTATCAATGGTTAGACAATAAAATATAGTAATGAAATATGTAGACTTTTAGAAAATAATAAATATATAAAGATGTATTCTTTTCTAATTATATCTACAAAATGATTCTAGGATAGATCAGGGACAATGATACGAATTGTTATAAAACAAATTAAGTAAAATATGGTCATTTTGGAAAACATGAATGAATAAAAGTATAGTCGACTGATTGATTAATAATGATATTAATGTATTTAATATATTGATTGAAAATACGAGATTATATACAATGTAACTATAATTGAAGACTATGAAATGGAAGCACAAAACAATTTGTAAACCAACCGGCACACTGTATGTACATATATAGAAGATGGTTTGATGTTTTTATGTTTTGTTTGTTTATGTTTGTTTTAAAAACCAATATTTTTTTTTAAAGGAATCTGTCCACCAATTAGTTGGGTTGGCAATATATAAACCAACAATGTATGTTTGTAGCTTTAAGACAAAATCACTGTATTGTTTTTTCTATATTCCGATTGGTTGATTATATTGCAAATTACCATAAGAGGGAGTGAGAGATCATAGCTTGCTCTCTCTGACATTCTCTCTCTCTGACATTCTGTTGCTATCTAAGGTTCTCTGTTGTAGTTATGCTGTACTTATACTTTGATATTTTTGTTTACTGTAAATGAGAAAGGCAACCAGTAAGAAGACTTTGTAATTGGATATTCTTTGGACTGTAAAATGTACATGACCTGGACCATTTATTGGACTGTGCTATTTCTTAAAGTAAACTTTAACTCAATTTAGTGTAGCTGTGTGTGGCTGAATAATTATTCATAACTACTCTCATAAACGTTTCCATGTGCATATCCTTGTTACTCAAGGGTTATTCTGTACATATCATAACATTGGTTATGGGCCCAGAGAGATATTGAGAATCTGTGTGAAAATACAGTTTCATATTCAGCCAGCTGATTGCGGTTTATTGTTAAACTACCAATGACACAAGAACAGTCAACCAGTATATCCCAGATAACCCGGTTGGATGGAACAAACAATGTTTCCTGGTCTATGAATTGCAGCCTACTTCTGCTTAAAGATGGATTATGGGCTGTAGTTAATAGTCCACTGGATGTAACAGCTTGGGACCCATTGAATGATGAAGATAAAAAGAAAATAGCTGACTTTAACCAGGATAATGAAAAGGCTCTTAGTATAATTGGACTGACACTGAGTGATCAGCAGTTAGTCCATATTCGTGGTGAAGAATCTGCTGCTAGGTGTTGGGACATTTTGAAGAGGATTTATGTTTGAGATAGTGTGGGTGCACACATACACCTTACACGTAAACTGTTTAGAGGCCGCCTTATGAAAGGTGGCGATATGTTAGCTTATTTGGAGTTTATGAAAAGAACTTTACAAGAACTATAAGAAAATGAGCTGATTTTCTGAGAGTTGCATCAAGTTTACATCATTCTTTCTTCTTTGGATGAAACTCATGATGATTATGTGTCTTCACTGGAAGTTTTAAACAGAGATGAACTTACATTGCCTGACATAACTGGAAGACTGTTAGAAGAGTCAAGAAGAAGGCAAGGTAGAAATCAACTGAGAGAAAGACAACCACAGGAAGAAAAACTGTCTTCAACTCAGGGGTGGGATCCGACAGGGTTAACTACCAGTTCGGTCATTTACGAGGTTCGGTGATTTACGATGTGCTTCCCTCCTCGCTGCTGGCGTGTGCCTGTAAATCGTCATCAGCATGCTGTGTGAAGAGAAGCAGCCTTTCAAAAAGCCCTTTTTTCCTGCTTTTTTAACTGCAGCTGTGCCTTGCAGGGCAACTGAAGTTGAAAAAATCAGGAAATAAAGGCCAGGTAAGAGCTCGGGTGGGCAAAAACATCAGCAGACATAGAACCGGTTCTATGTCTGCTGCTCTTAGAGCTACTAGGGATCTCTGATAAACAATTTTCTAAAAAGACGAAATATATAATAATTCATATTCTAACTGCGGCCAGATTAGCGTTTGCCCAGTGCTGGAAATCATCCTGTTTACCTACAGATCAATTGGTCATTCAGAAAATATGTGACTGCGCAGAAATGGACAAGTTAACCATAGCTCTTAAAAATAAAGAGTCTTCAGCATTTGATAATAATTGGAATGCGTGGTATAATTGGTTATATTAGAGATAAACCATTCAATGAATAATGGGTAATTTAAGCATAAATAGTGATAAGATGTGTATATTTAAAGTAAGGTAGGAGAATTGGATCTTGCAGACTGTCAAAAAGGATATCTGTCTGGTTTTAACGTATTTTCTTTTCTCTTCCGTCTCTTTGTTTTTTTTCTTTCTTTTATACTTCTTTTTCTCCTTTTTTGGTCGCATAGACCCGAGCGTTGTTGTTGTTTTTTTTCTCTCTCTTTCCCTTCTTTCTTTCTTCTTTTTCTCTCTCTGTTGCATATGTAATGTTGTTATGTTATTTTTTAATTGTAAATTCAATAAAAAAAAGAGCTACCGGTTCTACAAAGGTGGACAGAACCGGTAGAAACCCACCCCTGCTTCAACTGCCTATATTGTTAGGAAATGTTTTTCTTGTGGGGCTAAAGGTCATAGCCAGATACTGTAAAAAGGGTAAGAAACAGAATGCTATTAATATACAGAGAGCTTATAAAGATGTTAGTTTAGCCATATCAACTACAACTACAACTGTAAATCATAATATATGGATAGTTGACAGTGGAGCATCGCAGTGTATAACTAAAAGTAAAGAGAGGTTTGTTAACATGACAAAGAGTAAACAGCATGTATCATTAGCTAATGGATGGAAATTGAGAGCATCTGGAGAAGGTACTGCATATTGTTCATGTATTAATGAACATTTACCGATGTTATATGTACCTAGAATGATATTTAACTTGCTATCTGTAAGAGCAATGGTAAAAGCAGGATTTGTTGTAACTTTTCAGGGAGATAAATGTTTAATTGAAAAACAGGGTAAAAGTGTTACTGCAAGATTGGATAATGGTTTGTTTATTATACATGATAATCCATTAATTAATGCTAACTCAGTTTATGAGAATAAAAAGCCTCATGATGAATGTATTCATCTGCTCCATAGACATATGGGACATATAAATTTCAAAACGCTAAAGAAAACTGTTGAGTTGTATAATGGTATAAAATTAAAACCTTGTACAAAGTATTTAAATTGCAATGCTTGCAATCAAGAAAAAAGCAAGGTAACTCCTGCAAATAGGGTAAATGGATTCAAAACCAGTGAACCATTAGAGGTTGTTTTTGCTGATATTATTGGACCTAAGAAACCTAGTTTAGGTGGAGCCTGTTACATATTAAGTATAATTGATCATTTTTCCAGATATGGTTTCTGTTATTTCATGAAAACAAAGACAGAAACATACCAGCATTTTGTAAACTGGTTAAAATTTGCTGAAAGGAAAAAGAAACAGAAAGTTATTAGCTTAGTAACAGATAATGGCACTGAATTTAACAATAGAAAATTTGAAGCCATGTTACAGAAAGCTGGCATTGAACATAAGCATTTTGCTCCTTATAGACCACAACATAACTCATATATTGAACGTAGAGGACAAACATTACAGGCTATGGCTAGGACTATGATTTCGGATTCTGGTTTATCAGAGAAACTTTGGGGTGAAGCAATAATGTGTGCTAACCATGTTTTGAATAATGTAGTGAATTCAATGACTGGTGAATTACCATTTACTCGTTGGAATGGAAAAAAGCCAGATCTCAGTTATTTACATACATTTGGAACCCCAGCATGGGTTCATATTCCCACGCAAGTAAGGCGAAAGGGACAACATAGAGCGAGACAATTATATTTTGTAGGTTATGAAGCTAATCATAGATCATTTAGATTTTGGGAGCCAGGTACTACTAATGTATATTGCAGTGCAAGTGCTAAATTTCTGAAACATGTTGGCTGGAGAAAGCTTGAACAGGAATATAATAAGGTACAGGATAGTGTTGTTGTTGAGACTCCATTGTTTACCAATAATCCTAATGATCATAATATTGAGGATAAGATAGTGGAGGAATCCTCAATGGAGGAATCATCAATAGAAGAACCCTCTATGACTGTAGAAGACGAGGATTTGATAGGGGAGGTAAAGGAAGAGGACATACCAACAACATGTACTGAGTTGCCCAGGAGGTCAACTAGGGAGAAACGTCCACCTGACAGATTTCAAGCAAGCATTGTATGTCAGGTTAATACAGAACCTTCTAACTTCAAAGAAATAAAACTGTATCCTACAAAGGATCAGGTAGCTTGGCAGGAAGCTATGAATAGGGAGTTAAAATCATTAAAGGATTTAGAGGTGTATGAGGATGTAAAGTTACCACCAGGTGAGCGTACAATAGCTTGCAAATGGATGTATAAGATAAAGACTGGTGTGGATGGGACTATTACCCATAAAGCAAGATCAGTTCCTCAAGGATTTGCTCAGTCAGATAAGGACTATGATGAAGTGTTTGTACCTACCTAGTCTGAGAGCAAATACATTGAGAGCAGCATTAGTTTAGGCAGCTAAGAATAAATGTAAAATAAACCATGTAGCTGATGAAACTGCATATCTACATGCAACTTTACAACATACCATCTATATGAAAAAGCCATTAGCTTTAAAGGATGATGGAAAAACTGATTATTGGAAATTAAAGAAAAGTCTTTATGGTCTAAAGCAATCTGGTTATGAATGGAATAAATGTATTGTAAAGGAATTAGTTTCAATAGGTTTTGAAGCTGGTATAGCTGATCCTTGTTTGTTCCAAAGAGAAAAAGATGGTTTAATTTCTCTATTACTGTTATTTACGGATGACATAGCAATTATAACTAAAACTGAACAAGAAGCAAATGATAATTGTTTATAGATTACAGAAAAAGTTCAGGATTAGAAATTTAGGGGAAATTAAGCATTGTTTGGGTCTTGATATAGTGAAAACAAATAAAGGCTTTAAAATTTCGCAAGCCAAGAAGATTACCCAATTATTAAAAACACTATAACGTGGAGCATTGTAAATCTGCTAAGACACCAATGAGTAAGGAATTTACACATAGTGATATCAAAAGTCCTATGCTTGATAAGAAAATATATCAATCCTTAATCGGTAGTCTATCATATCTGAGTAATTGGTCTAGACCAGATGTATCTTACAGTGTAAACCAATTGGCTAGGTATAACACTGAAGCAAATGAAAGGCATTGGCAAGCAGCTAAGTGAATAATTAGGTTTTTAAAATACACAATCCATTATTCATTATATTTAGAACCAAGTAATGAACTAGTGTTAACTGCATATTGTAGAGTTGTAATTGCAGGAATGTTCTTATCTTGGATGGCAAACTTCAGATAAGGAATGTTTACAAGCAATTACAACTCAGGCAAACAAAGTCACTAATGTAAAGGAGGATTAGAGAGAGGAAGTAAACATATGTTAGACTTTAACTAGAGATAATTAATTGTCTTAATTACTATGCTAAACAGTAACGAAAGTTCAGCAGAAAACAAAGTTAACCAATGTTGGAGGATTACTAAAAATGTGTATAAATGCAAGACTAGACTCCAATAAAGTTCATCATGATTCAGTTGATCATGATCAAACACCTCAACTGCCTCGTCATTACAACAAGTGGCGCATGAACAGGGACCCTCTTACTTCATCCAGCAAGGATTTGGTGCACCTTCAACCCTTTGTGGTTACTTCAACCTTTTGGTTTCTGTAAGTATGGGGTCTTCCCTTTCTGAGGAACAAAGGAAGCATGTAGATGAATTAGGCTATTTGTTGAAGAAAAATAATACTGAGGTACCACAGAGAAATCTCTTAAGGCTGGTCCAGGAGATTGCAGCTCAGTGCTTATGGTATCCAAAAGAGGGGTCTTTAAAATTAACTGATTGGGAACATATAGGGAAAACATTGCATACTGAACCTCGAGCAAAAATAGAAGTTTTGCATGTGTGGCATTAATGTAGAAATGCAATTGAAAAATTTGGTCACAATGAACTTTCTCTTTTAACACCTCCACCTTCACGTTATACTAATGCTGTCATTTCTCCTCCTTCTTCACCTGAATGAAGAATGAATGAAGTCTTCAATTTCCTCAGCTCCTGCAGATACAGGGCAAAAGCCTCCTGACTCTATTGTTCAGTCTTCTTTTCAGAAAATGGTAGAGACTTGTAAAAAGGATGCCTCTGTCTCAGGAACAGAACTTGCAGAATTACTGTCTGTTTGTCCAGTGCAATATCGTCCTGGTCAGGGGCCACAGCTTGGACTGCAAGTAGCAGAATGGGAGGGTCTGCCTTATCAGATCTTAAGAGAGTTTAAAAAGGCAGTTACAGACTATGGGATTAGTGCTAATTTTACAAGAGGACTTGTAGAAGGAATAAAAAATGGTTATACAATGATCCCTGAAGATTGGAAGCAAATATTTCGCATGATTTTAACATCCATGCAATATGTGGTTTGGGAGAGTGAATATATGAGACATGCTCAAGCTGCTGAGGAGCATATACAGTTGAGCAGCTATTTGGTTCTGGACCATTTGGTACAATCCCTACTCAAGTTGTTCTTCCTCCAGCTATGTTAACTATTGTTTCTGAATGTGCCTTTCATGCTTTTCTTAAGGTACCCCAAGCTGGAGAACCTAGAGCAAATTTTTCAAACATTCGACAGAATGCTAATGAGCCTTATGCTGATTTTGTTGAGCATCTGTCCAAAGCAATTAGACAGCAGTTTGATCATCAGGAAGCTGCTGGTGAACTTCTTCGCCAATTAGCTATTGAAAATGCTAATGCAGATTGTAAAAGAGCTTTACAGCCGTTAAAGACTACTGCTCATTACACTCTGGCAGATATGCTGCGAGTCTGCCAGGATATCGGGTCACAAACTTATAAAATGCATATGTTAGCAGCTGCTATTCAGAAAGGACAGAGACCAATTGGTAACTGTTTTAAGTGTAAAAAGCCTGGCCGCTTTCAGAAGGACTGTTGTTCTACACCTTCTATGCCTCAGAATTATCCTTCTAAGAAGTGCCCTATTTGTAAAAAGGGATTTCATTGGGCCAATCAATGTCGGTTTCGGTCGGGAAACTTGCCAATGGGTGTGGCACCCACCCAGAATCCAAAGCGTGCCTTTCCCATTACTCTGACTCCTCCAGCAGTCTCTCTCACTCCTCCCCGGCCACAGCCGGTAGCGCTGGGATCAATTTAATCACTCAAGAGGAAATTGAGTTTAAATTTCCCTTGGAAGTTAAAATAGTTCCATCTCAATTTAAAGGTCCTCTTCCTTCAGGATTAGTTGGCTTAATTTTGCCTCGTTCTTCTGCACACAAAAAGGGCTGTTTTGCGGTGCCTGGGGTAATAGATTCAGATTACAATGGTATCCTCATGATTCAGATTTGGGTGAATCTTCCTCAAGTTCTTCCTTGTAATTCTTCTGTTGCTCAATTGCTTCTTCTTCCACATGAAATTCCATATCCTGGTATAGGTAATCGTGGGGATGCAGGATTTGGATCAACTTCTTTATCTGTAGGCTTACTTCATCAGCTGAACTCCTCTCATCCTTTGTTAATGCTCTTCCTAAATAAACAACCATTTCAAGGGTTATTGGATACTGGAGCCGATGTTACTGTCATCTCCTCTTTACAGTGGCCAGTACAGCGGCCAAAAACGACAGTTTCTTCATTGTGGGGAATAGGAGGTTCTACAGCTGCTTGGCAGAGTGTTCAAGAAATCAATGTTACAACACCTGCTGGTAAGTCCTTTTTCCTACAACCATGCATTCTAGATATGCATACTAATATTTGGGGCCATGATATCCTTTCTCTTCTTAATGCCCATTTGATTCTTGATGATGGCTCTTCCTCTTAAATGGCTCTGTTCTATGCCGGTTTGGGTGGAACAATGGCCATTATCAAGGGAAAAACTTGCTGCTTTACAACAATTGGTTCAAGAACAATTGGCTGCTGATCATATAGAACCTTCTACTAGTCCTTGGAATACTCCTGTTTATGTTATAAAAAAGAAAAATGGGAAATGCCGCCTCCTGCAGGATTTAAGAGAAATTAATAAATGTATCCAACCCATGGGTCCTTTACAATGTGGTCTACCAAATCCTAACTTAATTCCTAATTTTTATAAATTATTGGTAGTTGATCTTAAAGACTGCTTTTTTACTATACCTTTGCAGCCTCAAGACAAAGAAAAAATTGCATTTACTGTCCCAGTTTTTAATAATAGCATGCCCACAAAACAATATCATTGGCGAGTGTTGCCTCAGGGAATGCTTAATTCCCCTACACTTTGTCAATATTTCGTGGATAATGCTCTTCAACCCTTTTGGAATAAATTTCCTTCCTATTTAGTCTATCATTATATGGATGATATATTGATAGCAGCCCCAGATTTTGATGAATCTACGTTGTTAAAAGGGTTAATGGATATTGTGGCACAACAGGGATTGTATATAGCCTCAGACAAAATTCAAAAGGTAGAACCTTATACCTACTTAGGACATAGAATGTTGCACAATTTCTCCATTCCAATTCTTCCTGACTTACAAGTACAGAAATCATATACCTTAGTACAATGGCAAAAATTACTTGGCATTATTAATTGGGCATGCCCATTCTTCTACATTACAACTGGTGATATGTTGCCCTTATTTCAGTCTTTGAAGGGAGCACAATCACCAGGAGATCTAGTTGTATTAACTGATCTTCAAAGAACATGCCTTCAAGAAATATTGAATAAGTTTAAGCATCGATATGTGGACAGGATAACAACCTTAACAATAGGACTTTGTTTAGCTATTCTTCCCACTACACCCTTACCCACGGGATGTCTTTATTCTAATGCCTCCCCACAAGCAGTCAACATTCATGAATGGATTAATTTGTCAGCTACTCCACCTAGAAACATTTATCCTTATCAATCAGCATTAGAGGATTTGATTATTAAAGGTCATAAACAAGCCTTACATCTTACAGGACAGGATCTCATTAGCATAGCTTTCACTCGTACAAAAGTTGAACATGAGCATTTGATGATGATTTCAGAATCATATCAGATAGCCTTTTCTCAATATGTGGGAAACTTATTGTATTCTTTACCCAAGGATCCTAGAATAGTGGTTACTACTACTTTAAATCCGGCCTTTTCTTCCATTTTTGTGCGAAATCCTATTTCTAATGCTCTTACAGTCTTTACTGATGGCTCACCTACAAGGGGTGTGGCCGTCTGGTAGATTCAACAACAATGGTATTCTAAATTTACTGCCACGCAGACTTCAGCTCAACGTGCTTAGCTGGCTGCTGTGATTTTGGCTTTACAATTGTTCTATGACCAACCTATTAACTTGCTTGTTGATACTGAATATGTGTATTTAGCTATGCAATCTCTTCCCTTTTCTTATTGTGCTCTCTCTTTGGATAAGAATTTGTTATCCTTGTTTTTATCTTTAAAGAATAGTTTGGAAACTCGCTTGTATTCTTTGTATGTAGAACACATTCGGAATCATACTCCCTTTACTAATGCCTTGACTGAAGGAAATCAGAAGGCAGATGAATCCTTAAAGGATGTTGCATCTTTGTTTGCTGATCCTGTTGATAGCCATTCTTATTTTCATCAAAATGCCAAATCGATTCAAAGCAATTTAAAATTTCATTATCTCAAGCCCGGGATATTGTCCATGCTTGTCCAGCTTGTCAGCAACTGGCAGTTCCCTTTCCAGTGGGTGTCAACCCACGAGGAACCCAAGCTAATCAAATTTTGCAAATGGAAGTAACTCAATTTTCAACCTTTAAGCCATACTGTTATCTTCACACGTCTATTGACACTCATTCACATTTCCTTTGGGTTACTTTTTCAAAACATGAACGTACTTCAGATGTTATTTCTCATTGCCTATCCTCTTTTGCTGTAATGGGTCAGCCTTCTCAGTTTAAAACTGACAATGGCCCTGCTTATATTAGTAAGGAATTTCAAACCTTTTGTCAGAAATGGAATATTACTTTAGTGCATGGAATTCCTTACAACTCTCAGGGTCAAGCTATAGTTGAGCAAGCTCATCATACTTTTAAGGCATTGCTTCAGAAACAATTACAAACTGAGCCTGGCCCTTACCATCTGCGAAAGATTCAAAATCTCATTGCTGTATCATTATATACTTGGAATTATTTAACCTTTTTAGATTCTCTTGCAGACTCACTTGTTAATTTGCATTTTCAAACTACTGAATCTTTAGCAAGGCCTTTGATAAAGTATCGCCAAGCTCCAGATCCAACCTGGAAAGGCCCTACACCGCTGATCACCTGGGGTCGCGGTTACGCTGCCGTGGAAGATCCTTCTACTGGACAAGCAGTGTGGGTTCCAGCACGCTGTTTTCGTCCATATCATGGCATGGCATCAGGGCCTTCACAACCCGATTCTGGATTTCAATCTTCATCTGAACACGGAAGTCCGTCTTCCAAGGTCGAAGCGCCCGCAACCTATCACTTGGGGCCAGGTGAAATCTACTACATATCAAGCTCAACAACAACTGCAACAGGCCTCATTACATCAGACTCCTGAAAATCTTGTTGCTGCTGTTTTTGCTATTATTACTGCTAATTCTGTTACAATTTTATTTTGTATTTTCTTGTTTATGGTTAATGGAGTTTCTGCTCAAAATGACACTCCTGTGGTTCGTCTTAACCCTAATTTGTGGGTTCGTCATACCCAATACATGTTTATGACCCATGGCACAAATATTACTTTTTACTATGAGCCCCCAATGGCATTTGGTCAAATTTCTTTTACCCCTAACTTGATCATGTCTTCTACATTTATTGTCTCACAACTACAATCTATTTCACACTCCTGGCTATTTCCTAAACCCCCTATGCAATTGAATTCTGTCCATTGGCGTTACTTGAAAGTTAGTCAATTTACAAGGGGTCTGTGTTTCTGTTGTCATGCTAAACATACTTGGCTTCATAATTGGTCTGATTATGATGCTGCTCAGGACATATTAAAAAAGCTAGGGAATTATAGTTATTGTTCTGACTACTATTGGTTGTCAGGTACCTTTAATTCTTTTTTGCATGGAATTAATATAGCTCCTGATATGTATCCTGACAATTTCCCTATTTTTAATGCCTCTGATCAATCTAATACAGGATCGATATGCGCTGGTTGGCAGTTTAAGGATCCTAATATGTGGTTCTTTTTTGATAAATATGCCACTAATGTTCATCCTCAGAATTATCAATGTGCAGCTGTTATGTCTCACCTGTACAAACAAAGTAATAAGTCCAAATTTCCAACTGAAACACAAATAAAGAGGCAAGTCCGGTAATTACAGGGTTAAATTTCCTTAATCCAAAAACATTCTTGGCAGTCTCACGCCAGCTGTCTGCCAAGTCCGATAAGAAAGCATAAATCACAAGCTGACGCCACACACAGGAAAATGCAGAAGCTTCTCTCACTAAATTAACACGTTGTCCCGAACAAGAACCCAGAGCTAACACGCCCACTTTTATTCCCTGTGGGGCGTTGTCAGTCTCTCATCTCAGTCTCTGATTTGTCCTTTCTTTCTACGTTGCATTTCACGCTTTTGCCTGCATCTTTGCCTCGCATCAAACCAACATTCCTCAGCCAGAGGCTCTGATACGCCCTCCTGGTTATCTGCCAACACCTGAGGCACAACCAGGGAGGAAGGACTTGCCGAAGAGGAAAGTCTTGGGGAGGAAGGCAATTCCAAATCCTCTAACAAAGCAGGCTTCAAACCTCAGAGCCAAATTCTCCTCTTCCTCGTTATCCAAGTCTGTGTCCTCTAACAGAGCAGGCTCAAACCTCCGAGTCACAACACTATCCCTCACCACAGGGCCCTTCCCCCGAGTCTGATGATCAGGACGTGGTTTCAATGGGAACTGTGCATGGAATCTCTGGATAAGGTCCGGGGCATGAACCATGGAAGCATCCACCCAACAAAGAACCTCCGGTCCATCTACTAGCCTCTCAACAAAGTATTGAAACCGTCCTTTCAGCCAGCGAGAATCCCGAATGCTGACCACCATGTCGTCAGCAGCGGGATCATCACCGGGTACAGGTGGAGGAACTGTAACAGTGGGAGAATGGAGAGCACATGAAGGGGCATCAGGAACCAGAAGGGAACGGTGGAAGACAGGATGAATGCACATGGAGCGCGGTAGGGTGAGCCGATCAGCAACGGGATTGATGATCGCCTCGATAGGGAAGGGACCGATGAAGCGATGGTCCAACTTCTTAATCGGACGATCGACCTGTAGATGCTTCGTGGATAACCACACCCTGTCTCCCACAGCCAGCGGAGGCATCGCCCGGCGCGAACGATACTTGAACCTTTTATAGTCTTCCTTAGCCCATTCTAATTGCTGTGAAATCAATTGGTGAACCAAATGCAGTTCCGACAAGAAGTCTCGCGTCTCAGGAACCGGGGAATCCAAGATCGACAATGGGAAAAACCTCGGATGGTAACCCACATTCGCGTAAAAAGGTGTCATGTGAGTGGAGGTATGCTGGGAGTTGTTGAAGGCAAACTCCGCCAGAGGGAGATAAGTCACCCAATCGTTCTGTCGGTGGTTGATAAAACATCTTAAATATTGGGCAAGGATGCCAATCACCTTCTCCGTCCCACCATCAGTCTCTGGATGGTGTGCCGATGCCAAGCACATCCGTACCTGTAACGCGGTCATTAGGCTCTTCCAGAATTGAGCAGTAAACTGAACACCCTGATCTGAAACTACCCTGTCCAGCAGACCATGTAGACGGAACACATGTTGCAAAAATAACTGGGTAGTAGTACGAGCCAATGGTAACTTCCGACAGGGGATAAAGTGGGCCATCTTGGTTAACATGTCAACCACCACGAGCACCATCGTATATCCCGACAAAGAGGGCAAATGTGTTAAGAAGTCCATGGAAATTGCCCCCCAGTGGTTGAAGGAGACCAGGAGGCGCACCCATCGCGGCTTTCGCTTGCCGGGACGGTACACAGGCATAGACATCATGCCGGACTTGAGGCCACCAAAAAGTCCGTGTGACAAGATGAAGGGTCTTAAAAAACCCCAAATGGCCGGCAGCAGGGTTGTCGTGACATTGAGTCATAATAAGGGCTCTAAGTGTCCTCGTGGGCATGTACAACTGGCCCCGATGCCGTAGTAAGCCCTCCTCCAAAGTCCATGGGGAGTCAGGTCCAATTTCTCCCATTCTCTGCTGCGACCAAGTGTCTAAGTGCTGCGCCTCTCGTATCCGAGTCCGCAAATCCACTGGTTCCTGGATAACGGCCAAAGATTCCGGTGGCAGCACCGTACGTGGAGGAAGAGGGTCCTCGGGACAAAGATACTCCAGTTTATGGGACAGGGCATCTGCTGTCCGATTTTGTCCACTAGGGATATAAGTCACAAAAAAGTTGAATCGGGCAAAGAACAACGACCACCGAATCTGTCGCTGGTTCAACTTCTTCGCAGTGGACAAGTGCTCCAAATTACGATGATCCGTCCGAACTTCCACCTTGTGCCGGGCCCCCTCAAGATGATGTCGCCAGGTCTCAAATGCAGCCTTGATAGCCAGCAACTCTTTTTCCTAGATAGTATAGTTGCGATCGGAAGGAGTGAGTTTCCGAGAATAGTAAGCGCAAGGAAAAAGAGGGGTGCCATCCGCTGGGGCTTGCAACAACACAGCCCCAATAGCCACGTTGGACACATCCATCTCCACCACAAACGGACGATGTGGATCAGGATGCCTCAGGATAGGTTCTGCGATGAAGGCCTTCTTGAGAGCCTCAAAGGCTTGTTGCTGCTGGGGCCCCCACTGGAACGGGACCTTCTTTCTAAGGAGCTGAGTGATGGGATCCGTCAGCTTAGAAAAACCCGGGATGAAGGACCGATAATAATTAGCGAACCCCAAGAAACATTGAACGTCTTTCACTCAACGAGGGGGTTCCCAACTACACAAAGCCTCCACTTTATGCGGGTCAATGGCAATGCCCTCAGGAGAGATGATGTGCCCCAAGAACTCTATGGAAGTCTGGAAAAAGAAGCATTTCTCCAGCTTCGCATAGAGTTGATGCTCCCGAACACGTTGCAATACCTGACAAACTTGTTGAATATGGTTGTCCCTGGACCTGGAATAAATCAAAATGTCACCAGGTACACCACCACGAACCGATCAAGCATGTCCCGGAACACGTCGTTTATCAGGTGCTGGAAGACCGCGGGGGCGTTGGTCAACCCAAACGGCATCACGGTGTATTCAAAATGGCCGTATGGTGCCAAACGCCGTGTTCCATTCGTCCCCCTCTCTCATCCGCACCAGGTTGTAGGCCCCTCGAAGATCGAGCTTGGTGAAGACAGTAGCCTCCCATAACCGCTCCATCAACTCTGGAATGAGCAGCAAGGGATAACTATTCCGCACCGTAATGGCATTCAACCGGCGGTAATCACAGCACAAGCGCAAGTCTCCCGTCTTCTTTTTCACAAAAAGAACGGGAGCAGAAAGAGGGGACGACGACGGCCGGATAAACCCCCGGGCCAAATTCTTTTCCAAGAAATCATGAAGGGCGGCCAATTCGGGCTCAGACATAGAATACAGGCATCCCTTGGGTAGTGGGGCATCGGGCAGAAGGTCCATGGGACAGTCATAGGGTCGATGCGGGGGTAACCGATCCGCCTCCTTCTCACTAAATACATCGGAGAAATCGGAGAGTTCAGGAGGTACGGAGACGGCGGGGGCGGCGATGTCCTGGCCAGCACAGGTGTGTCGTAAATGGTCCACGCACTGGAGACTTGGGAACGAAATGGTGTTCTGCGCCCATGCCACCTGAGGATCGTGTAACCATAACCAGGCCATTCCGAGGACCAAGGGAAGATGGAGGTCCGCTGTGATGTAAAAACTAATCGCCTCCTCGTGGTCCCCAATGACCAGGCGCAACGGCTGGGTAGTGAAATGAATGGGCCCAGCACGAAGTTCCCGCCCATCAATCGTTTCCACCTTGATTGGAGGCTCCACCGCAACCAAGGGGACATCAAAATGAGTTGCAAAGGCCTGATCCATAAAAGTGGTCGTAGCCCCCGAGTCCACCAACGCAATTGCAGGAATCCCCTCCGACCGGGACGGCAAGAAAATCCGAGTGTCTAGAAGTAAATGTCGAGGGGGTCCAGAGTCCACCTCTGCTACTTCAAGCGGTTGGTTGATATGTGTCTGGCCTAGAGTTTCCCCAATGCCGGACCGACCTTGTTTCCCTGACTGATCAAGTCTAGATTTGGGCACAGGCCTGCGTGCCCCCCGTCACTGAACAGAACAAGAATTTGCAAAATGTCCAGGCCCCCCACAATACAGGCATAAGCCTCCCTGGAGTCTCCATGTGCGTTCTTGGGCCGTCAAATGAGGTCGGACCGCACCCAACTCCATCGGCTCCTCGGCCATGGCCATGGCACTGTGGGAGACCCAGGGCACTGGTTGTACAGGGCGCTGTGGCATTAAGGTGGATGGCTGCTCCGGAACGGGGTGCCGAATCTTGCGCCGTTGTAGTCGGGCGTCAATGCATAAGCATTGCACTACCAGAGCATTGAGGGTCGGGGCTGGCTCCACATGAACCAATTCGTCCTGTATGTCCTCCAACAGGCCATCCTGGAAAGAATCCATTAAAGCCTCATCGTTCCACGCAGAGTCCAAACAGAGCAGGCGAAATTTGGAAATGAACTCCTGCAAGGGGTGTTTCCCCTGGCGAAGTTCCTTCAGGCGTCTGGCTGCTGTCTGAGCCCATATGGGGTCCTCATACATTAGTCTTAGGTGACGCCAAAACCCCTGATAGTCCGTTAGCAATGGACTGTCTTGCACTAATAAAGGAGTGGCCCACCTAGCAGCCGAGCCTGACAGAAGGCTGATTACAAACCCCACCCGAGCCCGATCTTCAGGAAAATCCTCCGGCCTCAGAGCCATAAACAATTGGCACTGTCCCATGAAAGCTGGGAACATTTCAGGCTGCCCAGAGAACTTATCCGGCACAGCTACCGGGCATTTCCTACGGGGAGGGGCAGGAGGAGCAGCTCGAGCCTGCAGCAGAGTAAGTTGATTAATCAGCTGAGTAACTTGCTGCTGCAAAACTTGGTTTTGCAGCTGACTAAGCTGCTGCTGCTGCTGCTGTTGATCCATCTTGGTCAAAAGATGGCTTTTGTTAAGGTTCAGGACAAAAATGTTATGTCTCACCTGTACAAACAAAGTAATAAGTCCAAATTTCCAACTGAAACACAAATAAGCAGGCAAGTCCGGTAATTACAGGGTTAAATTCCTTAATCCGAAAACATTCTTGGCAGTCTCATGCCAGCTGTCTGCCAAGTCTGATAAGGAAGCATAAATCACAAGCTGACGCCACACACAGGAAAATGCAGAAGCTTCTCTCACTAAATTAACACGTTGTCCCGAACAAGAACCCAGAGCTAACACGCCCACTTTTATTCCCTGTGGGGCGTGTCAGTCTCTCATCTCAGTCTCTGATTTGTCCTTTCTTTCTACGTTGCATTTCACGCTTTTGCCTGCGTCTTTGCCTCGCATCAAACCAACATTCCTCAGCCAGAGGCTCTGATACGCCCCCCTGGTTATCTGCCGACACCTGAGGCACAACCAGGGAGGAAGGACTTGCCGAAGAGGAAAGTCTTGGGGAAGAAGGCAATTCCAAATCCTCTAACAAAGCAGGCTCAAACCTCAGAGGCAAATCCTTCTCTTCCTCATTGTCCAAGTCTGTGTCCTCTAACAGAGCAGGCTCAAACCTCCGAGTTACAACATGCAGCTATAGGTTATTTTACTCTACCTGTTCAAATAGGTACGCTCCCATCAACTCGACAGCGGTGTTCCTCTCTGATAAAACAGTGAAGCCCAGGAAACAATGTCATGACGACCCCAAGTTGGTAGTTTAGCATATAGGAAATAAGGGGGTGTGAGGGGCGGGCTTTTTAGGCATGGTGTGTTCTGTGCAGGGATATAAAATGCATGTTAAAGTACTGAAAGTTGCTCTCTTTGTACTCAATCCAATTGGGAAGGGTCTTGGAGGCTGCGCTTGCAACCACTTTTCTTTCCTACAATAAACCTTTGAAACTGTGAACCAGAGACTTGTCTTTGTCTTGTGAGTATACAATTATTTGGGAATTTTAAATCTCACAATCTTGGCGCCCAACGTGGGGTTTGAGGGCTTTTTGGGGGGTTCCTGCTCAGTAAACTCTGGAGGCGCACCAGTTGATTTCAACTGCCTAGACTCTAGAAGCCAAAGATGTTTCAATGTGGAAAAGGGCCTCAGACTAAACTAGGCCTCATTTCAATCTGATGCATCAGCGCTCTCTCTCTCTCTCTCTCTCTCTCTTTCCCCCCTCCCCCCCTCCCTTCCTCACTCCCTCCCAGACTGGCTTTGCTCTACTTTCCCAATGTGCCTGTGGGGGCGGCGCTTCGAACATGGATGGATGGATGGGGAGAGAGAGAGAGGTAGGTAGGTAGGTAGATATATTGGTAGATATATTGGTAGATAGGTAGGTGAGTAGGTAGGTAGTTAGGCAAGCAGGCAAGCAGGCAGGAAGACAGACAGACCTTTTGGATGGATGTATGGATAGGTAGGTAGGAAGGTAGATAAGTAGGTAGGTAGGTATAGGTAGGTAGACAGACAGAAAGACAGGCAGGCAGACAGACCTTTGGGATGGATGGATGGATGGACAGACAGACAGACAGAACGTGACAGCAGCAGCACTTTGGGAAAGTAAAGCACAGCCACCGTCACTGCATTCGAGGCACTGTCTCCAGAGCTGTGCAACAGTCAATGGGGTGAGCCTGCAGTGCTGGTGCCTCGAACGCCCCCCTGCCGCCTTTTAGCACCCCTCTGCCAGTCCCCTTGGAGGCGCTAAGAGGCGGCAGGGGGCATTTGAGGTGCTGGCACTGCACGCTCACCCCATTGACGGTTGCACCGGAGAGGTGCAAGAGGCTCAATGGGGTGAGCCTGCGGAGCTGGCACGTTGAACGCAGCAGCGGCACATTGCAAAAGTAGAGCAAAGCTGCCTGCCCTGGGCTTCCTCAACCCTGCCCTGTTCCAGGAAGGAGGGAACAGCACCGCCCTCTATGACGTGAGTGCCCGGAGAGTGGGGGAAGCTTGGGAGGCTGATAGCTGGCAGGAGGGGCACCCTGTGAACTTGCTGTCAGGCATGGCAACTACAAAGAGGGGCGGGCTTGGCTGAGCAGGATCCTGGATATTGGGCATGTGGTCAAAGCCCCCCTTCCTCTGCCTCCCCCTAGGTCAGGGGTCTGCAACCTTAAACACTCAAAGAGCCATTTGGACCTGTTTCCCACAGAAAACAAAACACCGGGAGCCCCAAGCCCTCCCTCTCACATCTCTATCTCCCTCTCCATCCTTTCCTCCTTCTCATCTCTTTCTTTCTCTCTCCCTCTCCTTCTCTCTCTCTCTGCTCTAACTCTCTCTTTCTCTCTCTCTATGACTCCTCCTCCCTCCTTCTCCCCCACCCTGCTTCCCAACTCCCACACCCAGGGAATAACTGTAAGGAAATTTGGTTATGTTCTTTCTGTCTCTGGAAAGATACAAAAAGAAACCTTGCATTCCAAAAGGAGTGACAGTCAGGCTATACATATATATAATCTCTCTCTCTCTCTCTCTCTCTTTCTCTCCCTCCCTCCCTCCCTCCCTCCCTCCCTGTGTCTCTTCTCACTCTCTTGAAAGCCCTGCGTGCTCTCCTTGGGGCTCTTCGCTGTCCCCTTTTCTTTCTTCCTTTTGGAAATCTGGGCTGGCTGAAGAATGAGAGGAGGAGGAGGGAGAGGAGGGAAGCCTCCACTGCGGCTTCCGCTCGTTCCTCAGCTAGCCTGGATTTCCAAAAGGAAGGAAGAAAAAAGGATAGCGAAGAGCCCCGAGTAGAGCACGCAGGGCTTTCCGAGAGTGTGAGAAGCTTCTGTTCTTTCTTCTTGGTGAGTTTTTGGAAATCCAGGTTGGCTGAGGAATGAGCACAAGCCACGGCGGAGGCTTCCTTCCTCCCTCTCCCCTCCTTCTCTTGTGCGCACCCTCCAGGCCCCACCACAGCTGGCTCCATGGCTGTTCGCTGCTCTTGCAGCACCTGTGCAGCACACTCAAATTTAGTTCACTTTACTCCATCCCCTCCTCCTCCTCCAGGAGCCCATTACAATGCGGTGCATCGGAGTTGCCGCATTCGAGGTGCTGGCTCCGGAGCGGTGCAACAGTCAATGGGGTGACCCTGCAGGGCCTCGAATGCCCCCCTGCCACCTCTTAGCGCCCCCCTGCCAGCCCCCTTGCCTCTTAGCACCCCCCTAAGGCATCCCACCGTCCCCCAGGGGGCGATACCGCCCACTTTGGGAACCACTGGCCTAGAGTAATCTGAGACTGAACTTCCATTTGTGGGCCCTGAGCCAAATGTAAATTAACAGTTCCAGTCCATGATATCAAAGAAGCAGGCAAGAGACAACTGCTGAGGCCCTAAGAAGACGAGGCAACCTGGTGCACCGGCCCAGGTAAGAAACTTTTCCCCCCAAAACGGGAAAGACGCAATTGTACCTGGGTGGTCAGGAGAGCGATTGTGGGAGGTTTGTTGATAACGGCTGTGTGTGTGTGTTGGACTGTGTTCCAGGAACACTAGTGAGTCCAGAGCGAGTGCGGACCTGAAAGATTGCGGTTCCTTACTCCCACGAGGGGGAAGACCAGCCTGAAGGGAAGTGGACTAGTGTCGGTGATATTGAGTGGGCGTAAAATTGAGAACCTCAGGAAACCATAATCAGGAAAACTCTCAAGAGAGAAGATGGGCAATAATTGTAGTTGTTGTGCTAAGCCAAAAAAAGACAATCTTGCTGTAAAACTAACTAACAGTACTGTAGAAATACCATCAGAAAGTCCCTTAGGACAACTTTTATCTCAATGGGATGATGATAATTTAATCCCATGGCATGATTTCTACAGGAGGGATCAGAGAGAGGGTGAGATCATCAGCGATTTCGTGGCTGATCTACAGGACCTGGGAGGCATGTGAGGGTTCACCGATATGGATGAGGCCCTGCGAGACCGCGTCGTCCTTGGGCTCAAGGACCCCGTTCTGCAGAGCCGGCTAATGGCGAGGGGCGACATCTCCCTCACCGACGCCCTCACCGAAGCAACCGCAGCCGAGGCAACCAGGAAGTCGGCGGCACGGATGCAACGGGCAAGCGCAGCAGACCGGCCCGCGACCACTGAGGCAACTCCGATGCCCAAGGCACACTCTGAAACCAGCTGCTGAGCGACCACCACCACCCATCATGGCGACCTCGACTCCCTCTCCGACACTGCAGACAAAAAGGAGGACATCCACCGACTCCAAGCGAAACGAGACCGGCGTGAGCGGCGGGGCCGTAAGTCGGGGTTCCTGTGCGCCGGGTGCGGGACTGACCATCCGCGGTCAGAATGCCAGTTTCTTGACGCAATCTGCCGACATTGCGACAAGCGGGGCCACATCGCCAAGGTCTGCCATTTCAAGCGAATCCATAGCCCCTGACGACACAACGGCAGCACCTGGAGATGAGACAGCACCCCCCCCAGGGCCAGGGACCGACAACCCGAGAGCCGGTGGAGCCGAGATAGGAGGAACCAATGCCTCGGCGAGACCCGACAAAGAAACCCACCAGACGGTCATCATCGGCCATTCTTCAAGCTGGGATGCCCGAAAGGTACACGTGGAGGTAGGCATCGAAGACTGGCCATGCAAAATGGAGGTGGACTCCAGATCCTACCTCTCCATGGTTGCATGGCAGGAAATCAAGCGCCTGGTGCCTACCATCCACAGGCGAGAGCTGGGAAGCCAGAAACTAATCCTAAAGAACTACCAGGAGAACCGCATCCCCACGGTCGGAATAGGACACATTTAAAGGGCACACTGAAATACTTCCCCTGACTACCGTAGACAAAGACCACCCTAGCCTTCTGGGACTGCAATGGTTCGCACTGCTGGGAATCGAAGTGACGGGCATCGACCACGTCGCCGAGGCGGACTGGGAGGAGCAACTCGCGAAGGACTTCCAGGAGGTCTTCGACAGCAACCTAGGCAAGTACCAAGGGCCCCCTATATCCTTCAGCCTAGACCCTAGCATTGCCCCAATCCGCCTTAAGCCACGGCGAGTGCCTTTCGCACTCAGACCCAAGATCGATGAGCAGCTAGACAAGCTCATCGAACAGGGAGTACTAGAGCCAACCGACCATGCCAGGTGGGAAACCCCCATAGTCACCCCGGTCAAGCCAGTTGGGTCGGTGAGGATCTGTGGTGACTACAAGGCCACCTTCAACCGCGCCCTACAGCAAAGCGCTTACCCCGTCCCAGTAGTACAGGACCTTCTGCACTCACTGGGGGGAGGCAAGGTTTTCGCGAAGCTCGACCTGGCACAAGCCTACCAGCAACTGCCGGTCGACATGGAAACCGCCGAGGCGCAAACCATAGTAACCCACCAGGGGACTTTTCTCTGCAAGAGACTCCAGTTCGGAGTCAGCGTAGCACCAGGGGTTTTCCAGAGCCTAATGGAAAGACTACTCCAAGGAATCAAGGGGGTAGTGCCCTACTTTGATGACGTGCTGGTGTCAGCGGCCAATCAAAAACAATTGGAAGGCCGCCTAAGGGAGGTACTACAAAAATTTAAAGACTCGGGGCTGAAAGTCAAAAAAGAAAAATGTCAGCTGTGCACCGAGAAGGTCGAGTTCCTAGGGTACCTGCTAGACCAGCACGGAATCCACCCAACGGAAAAAAAAATCAGGGCCATCAAGGAAGCCCCTAGACCAAGAAATAAAACAGAACTGCAGGCATTTCTTGGACTGATTAACTTCTGTAATGTTTTCCTGCCCCAAAAGGTGACCGCGGCAGAGCCATTGCATAGGCTGTTGGACAAAACAGCCACCTGGAACTGGGGGAGGCGAGAAGAAATCGCATTCAACCGGACAAAGGACCTACTCACATAGGACACTGTCCTTATCCAATACAACGAGACCCTACCGCTAACAGTAACATGCGACGCGTCACCCTTCGGCGTCGGGGCTATCCTCAGCCACACACTCCCGGACGGAAAAGAAGCACCCATCGCCTTCTTTTCAAGAACCCTCTCAAAACCGGAAAGGAATTACAGCCAGCTGGACAAGGAAGCCCTTGCAATCATCGCCGCCGTAAAGAGGTTCCAGGAGTACCTCTACGGCAGAACATTTACCATCATCACCGACCACAAACCGCTGTTAGGGATTCTGGCAGGAAACAAGGCCACCCCGAACATACTATCCCCGAGAATGACAAGGTGGTCCGAATTCCTTGCCGCCTACAGTTACCTGCTAACACATCAACCCGGTAAGACAATCTCACATGCAGACGCCCTGAGCCGCACCCCCCTGCCTGACCTGGATGCCGACCCAGCACCCACGACGTCCACCCTGAACATCGAGACACTACCCAACCTACCCTTGACCGCATCAGACATTGCCCGTGAAACCAATAAAGACAAACATCTGGCGTGGATATTAAATTGGGTGGAAAAAGGGTGGCCGGAAAGAGACGACGACGAACAATTCAGGACCTTTCAGAGCCGGCAAACCGAACTGTCCACACAAAAGGGTTGTATATTGTGGGGAGACAGGGTTGTCATTCCGGAAAAATTACAAAAAAGGGTCTTGGAAATGTTGCATGAGGGGCACCCGGGCATCGTTAGAACAAAGGCCCTGGCCAGGAGTTACGCCTGGTGGCCAGGAATGGACAAGCAAGTCGAAGCTTGGGTGGCAGCGTGCAGGCAATGCCAAGAATCCAGGCCAAGCCCACCCTCTGCCCCAATCCTGGAATGGGAAGCCCCCAGAGGGCCATGGTCCAGGATTCACATAGACTTCGCCGGGCCTACGAAAAGGCACACATTCCTAATAACGGTAGATGCTTACTCTAACTGGTTAGAAGTAAGCAGCATGAAAACTACCACCACAGAGGCCGTCATCAAAGAACTCAGTAAACTATTTTCAACCCACGGACTCCTAGATGTGATAGTATCAGATAACGGCCCCCAGTTCACCGCGCTCACATTTGAAAAATTCCTAGTGGAACGGGGGATACGGCATGCACTGATAGTGCCAGCACATCCGGTGGCGAATGGTAGGGCAGAACAAATGGTTCAGTTCACAAAAAAGACAATTCAAAAAATTGAAACCGGGGAAATGCAAGACAAAATTAATAAAATGCTATTCATACAACATATAACGCCAAACACAACAACCAACAAAAGCCCTGCAGAACTGTTAATGGGGAGGAAATTAAGGTCCCCACTAGACAGGCTGCACCCCACATACAACCCAGAAACCCCCGCCGACTCATCGAGCAAACACCGAACGTTCACACCTGGAGACGCAGTATACACAAAGAACCTCACAGGGGACCCACTCTGGGTACCGGCAACGATAACCCAGGTAACATGTCCCCGCTTGTACCGGCTACAAACGAACGACAGACGAGCATGGAAATGGCACATCGATCAGCTAAGATCGAGAACTATCACGGGAAATACAACCAACATGCAAACACAGAGAAATAAAGACCTGGGGAGGAGCACCCAAACACCAGCCAAGAGGGGAAGGAAAACCCTGAAAAACAAGACAACCCCAACAAAAAAGAAACCAAGAATACTCACCAGCTGAATCACAGGTAGACGACCAGCTCGAAGCCTCACCTGGAAGGAGCAGCCAAGCCAGCTCAACCAGCCCGGAAAGACCAGGCGGGAGCAGCGAAGCCAGCAGCTCGACCAGCCCAAGTAGACCGGGAGGGAGCTGCGGCGAAAGGCCCGACTCACCCTTCCAGGCGGTTCCATCGATGAGGCAGAGAGCAACACGGAACCCTAACGAACCGCTTGAAGACCAAGCACCAACTAACCTGCGCAGGTCCAGTAGACAGATACGGAGCCCCGCCTACTTACGGGACTACATTACATAGGACCATACCAAGAGGGGAGGGGTGTTCTGTATTGCTGTATTAGCATTCTTATAATACCCAATCCTGATTGGTTAAGACACACCGTGCTCGGATTGGCTGAGTAAGCCGCAGTGATTGGCCCGTTGCGAAATCACCCGCGATTGGGTAAAACCGATCGCGGGAGATTCAAAACGATGTCATTGGCGGCGCCGCCGAGAGCAAGTTCAATATAAACCGCCACCGATCCGAAGCTGAGCCGAACCGATCTAAACATGCAATAAAAGAGCTTTAAAAGTCACTGAGTCTCGTGTCTCTTCTTGGGACCGATCTACCGACATAACAGAAAGAGATAGGCACGGCGGGGGGAATATATATACAGACTCTATGTATGCTTTTGGAATAGCCCATACGTTTGGAAAGATATGGAAAGAGAGGGGGTTGGTGAATAGCAAAGGGAAGGGATTAGTAAAAGCAGATTTAGTCATTGAAATACTACAGTTACTTAACATACCAAAGGCACTAACCATAATACATCTAGAAGCACATCAGAAAGGAGATAAGTGTGAAGTCTATGGCAATAATTTAACAGATGAGAGGGCAAAGGAAGCAGGATTGATGGAGCAAGATAAAATGTTTATAATGATACCGGAATTGGGGGAACAGATAATACCAAAATTTTCTGTAAATGAAGAAGAAATAAAGAGAAAGGAGGGAGTGATACAAGATGAGAAAGGGGAATGGAGGTTGCCAGATGGGAGGAAGGTTTTGAACAAAGCAGTAATGAGGAATCTGGTGGAAAGATTGCATGAAGGAATTCACTGGGGGATGCAGGCATTGGTGGATTTAATACAACGAAAATATGTATGTAAAGGAATACACTGTATTGCCTTACAAATGATTAGAAAATGCTTAACCTGTTTGAAAGTAAATAAAGCAACACAAAGAAAACAACCGCTAGGGTGAAGGGAACTGGCTCTGCGACCCTTTCAAAGACTACAAGTTGATTATACTGAATTACCTAGGGCAGGAAGAATGAAATACTTACTGGTCATTGTAGATCATTTGACCAGATGGGTGGAGGTTTTTCCATGTGTAAAAGCAAATGCTAGTACCACAGCACGGATATTGCTTGAGAATATAATACCTAGATATGGCCTTCCTGAGGTAACAGATAGCGACCAGGGGACGCATTTCACAGCAAGGGTGATAAAATTAATTAATGAGGCTGTGGGAATAAAATGGGATTATCATACACTTTTGAACCCTCCCAGCTCGGGGACGGTCGAACGAGCTAATCAAAAATTAAAACAAACCCTAATTAAGATAATGGAAGAAACCAGTTTACCCTGGAATAAATGCTTCCCTTTGGCTTTACTAAGAATCAGGACATAACCAAGGAAAGATATTGGATTGTCCTCATTTGAATTATTGTTTGGAATACCTTATATGGGAAAGGAGGGGTTACGAAGAATTGAGCTGACAGATAAAATAATTAGAAAATATATACAAGAACTGTCCAGATGCTTTTCTCTTTTACGACAGAAAGGCGTCCTTGTGCAAACGCCACCTTTGGACTTTGCTGTGCACAAATACAAAACTGGACAGTGGATATTAATAAAGACGTGGAAAGACAAAAAATTATCCCCAACCTGGGAAGGACCTTTCCTCATCCTGTTAACAACTAAAACAGCAGTACGGACACAAGAGGAAGGGTGGACCCATTATTCGAGAGTGAAGGGGCCCGTGCCAGCCCCAGATGAGTGGAAAGTAGAATCTCACCAAGGAGATCCACTGAAGTTGAAGTTCCGAAGAACTTAATGGACCTGTGGACTATCCTTTTTCCGGTAGGTGTGGGCAAGGAGGAGCGGATGGGGAGGGGTGGGGTCAGCCAGTGGCACGATTTGCCAGTTCTCTGAACTGCGCAGACTCCACTTTGCATATGATGTAACTCATGTAAATGTAGTGTCATGCATATTTAACATCCCTCCTCTCTTAGTTCAGGCTGACCAATTACCACATATGTGGCAGACGTAGTCCTTCAGGTAGGAGGGGCTTCTGTGGATGCGACTGGGCCTGCGTGGTTCAGTTGTTCCTGAGGTGGCAGCCTGAGTGGATAGGTCCACTGCTGCTCCAGACTCTGCCTTTGGAAGTGCCTCGAAAGTTTCCGGAGGTGCGACAGTTTCTGTTGAGCTAGAGGCCTCAGAAGTACTACGCTGGACTCCTCCTTCCTCAGCTAAGTCTTCCGCTATCCTGTTTGGGGTTGCTCTTGCTAATATGTGTCTTTGTGAGGTTTCTAATTCCTGGGGTTTTGTTGTTGCCAGAGGTGTGTTGTGTTGTTCGGCTTCTTGTGGGAGTTGAACTATGCGGCCCCGCAGTTGGTCTATGTGCCTTTTCCATGTTTTTCCCCTTTCTACCTCCAGTCTGTATGATTTGGGTCCGGTACTTTTGATTATTTTTGCCGGGACCCAGGTTTCCCCTCCCGTGTAGTTGCGTGCATACACTGTGTCTCCCAGTCTGAATGTTCTGCACTTCCCTGTGGAGTCTAGAGGGGTGTCGTTTGTGTAGTTTGGATGGATTCTGTCTAGGGTGGACTTTAATTTTCTGTTCATGAGCATTTCTGCTGGGCTTCTGTTTGTTGCTGCGCTTGGTGTTATGTGTTGGGTTAGCAACAATTTGTCGATTTTTTTCTTGCTAATCGCCAGGGCCTAATTTTTTTTAGAATTTCTTTGGTTGTTCTGACCATTCTCTCCACTTGCCCGTTTGCTGCTGGATGAGCTGGTGTCGATAGGGCATGTCGGATCCCCAGATGCACGAGGAAGCTTTTGAATTGCTGTGTTGTGAATTGCGGGCCATTGTCCAAAACCAGCACATCGGGTAGCCTGTGGGTGGCAAATATTTTCCGCAAAGCTCTGATCGTTGCCTCAGTTGTTGTGGAGTTCATAACCCCCTCCAACCATTTAGAGTAGGCGTCGACCACGATTAGGAATGTTTGTCCCTGGCAGGGTCCTGCAAAGTTTATGTGTATGCGACCCCATGGTGCTGAGGGCTTTTCCCACTTGAGGGGGGTGCTGAGGGAGGGGCCGGTCGGGATTCCTGACATGGTGAGCATGTGGCAACCCAGGTCTCAATGTCTCTGTCTATCCCCAGCCACCAGATGTAACTCCTCGCTAGGGCCTTCATTTTTACTATCCCGGGGTGCCCTTCATGTAGCAATCCCAAAATTCTTTCCCTTAATGGTTATGGTACCACCACCCTGTCTCCCCATAATAAACACCCCCTTAATGCTGACAGCTCTAGCTGTCTGTCTTTGAAAGGCTTGAATTCCTCCCCTTCCGTCTTGTTCGGCTAACCTCGCCATACCCAGTTCAAAACTCGCGCCATTTTATCCTTCACGGTGAGTCTCGCAATGTCCACTGCCATCAATAAACCCAGCTTGCAACGTTCTACAAGGAATATGGAAGACGCGGGGGCTGGGTCTTCCACTAGGTCTGGCAGGGGGCATCTGCTGAGTGCGTTGACGTGTGGAATGTTCTTTCCTGGTCTGTGTAGAAGGCTGTAGTTATATGCTGCCAGGAAAACTGTCCATCTTAACATCCTAGGTGATAAGATGTTGGGTGTGGGTTTCTTTCCTGAGAGAATGCCAAGCAGGGCTTGTGGTCGGTGACCAACTCGAAGTGTCTGCCATAGAGGTATTCATGAAAACGTTTTACTCTGGCTACGACGGTGAGGGCTTCTTCGTCTATTTGGCCATAGTTCCTCTCGGCTTTTGACAATGTCTTAGAATAATAGGCTATGGGGGCTTCCTTTCCATTCAGTAGTCTATGGCTCAGTACTGCCCTGATACTGTAAGGTGATGCATCGCAGGTCAGCCGTAGCCCGCTTTTTGGAATCTTTCTAATACTGTTCGAACCCTTTCCATTAGTTGGGGCTCATCTTTGGCCAAGATTATTATGTTGTTGAAGTAAGGAACTACTCCCAGCAGACCTTGTAGCAGCCTTTCCATTATGCTTTGGAAAAGGCCAGGGGCTATGCTAACTCCAAATTGCAGCCGGTTGCACTTGAATGCACCCTTGTGAGTTACGATCGGTGGCTGTGTCCACAGGCAATTGTTGATATGCTTGTGCTAGGTCCAATTTAGCAAAAATCTTGCCCCGGCCCAACGAATGTAGTAGGTGCTGGACTACCGGTACCGGATATGCGCTGAGAGGTTCAGGGTACTCTTGTAGTCCCCACAGATTCTGACTGACCCCTCGAGCTTTACAGGGGTCACTATAGGGGTCTCCCACCTCGTGTGGTCTACCGGCTCAAGGATCCCTTGAGCCACCAGCTTGTTTAATTGCTCTTCAAACTTGGGCCGCAGAGCAAAAGGGACCCGCCGGGACTTCAGTTGGACAGGGACTATGTTGGGGTCGAGGTTAAAACTGATTGGGGTCCCCTTATACTTGCCCAGTTCGCTGCTGAAAATGTCCTGGAATTCCCTTGCCAACACATCTAGTTTGTTTCCGCTGCTTGCTCTGGTCATCGTTGTTGTGTGGATGCCGGTGAGGCTGATTTGCAGCGGCGTGAACTATTCTCTCCCTAGGAGGCTGGGAAAGTCTCGGCCCACAATGGTCAGTGGTAGGGATCCCTGGAAATCTCCGTATTCCACGTGGCAGATTTTTTTTCCCAGTACTGATATTTTGTAGCCTTGGTAGTCTTTTAGTATCCGTTGTGGCTGGAGCTGGTTTCGGCGGATGTGGGGGTTGATCTTCTGGAGAGCTGTCCAGGAGATCATTGATATATAAGACCTGGAGTCCACTTCCATCGACCATAGGGTACCATCAATCCTCACTTCAGTGAGGAATTTGTTGGATTCAATAGTATCTGTGTGTCCCACGGGGGCGTGTGTGTAGCCCCCGATTGTATGGTGGGTTTCTTCTTCCTGGCCGGCATCTTGTTTTTTGAATTTCGCGCCAAATGTCTTTCAACCCTTGTATTGTCTGGTTGGGGAGTATGCTCTGCGGCTTGGTTTGCCAATTGGTTGGCTGGCTCTGCAAGCTTCCACGATGTGGCCTTTCCTCTCGCATTGCCTATAGATCGCTTCCCTAAAACAGCAGACGGACCAGGGATGGTTCCCTCTGCAGCTTACGCAAGGCTTGGTTCCCTTGGCAGTTCCGGGTTTGCTGGGTTTTACCCAGTGGACATCTTCCTTCTCACTGTCACTGCTTTTGGAGCAGGATGGACTTTGCAGTGGCCCCCTCGCAGCATGGGTGGCGTGGACCTTACTGCTGCTCTTGACTCGGGCTGCCAAGCAGTCGGAGGCTTCTGCTTCTTCCAGAGCCTCCTTGAACGGGAGGTCCTACCTTGAGAACAGTTTCTTCTGCAGGGTTAAATCCTCTAGGCCAAGGACTAGCCGATCCTGGGTCATTTCTTCGGCGTTTGAGAACTTGCAGTTCTTTGATAGTTTCCTAAGCGCCACCACAAAATCACTTATGCTTTCTCCCTCCTTTTGGCTCCAGATGTAGAAGTCGTTCTGATTTGCCAGGTACAATGGGGTAGGGTCAAAATGCTCCTTCAGTGCTTATTGCAGTTCATCCCAGGAGACATTCGCCAGCTCATCTGCAATGAGGGCTTTGGTTAGTTAGTAGAGTTCCGAATCGCGATAGTTTAAAAAGTAACCCTTCTTCTTTGTGTCTGATGCTGTCTGCATCCCGTTTACCTCCAGATTTAGGTTGAATCTTCCCATGTACGAGGACCACTTCTCTTTGGTTGGCTCGAATGAGATTGATAGGGGTCGGTGGGCCATGTTGGTTTGCTGTCAGTCTGAACAGTCGAGTTCATGATTCAGCTGAAAAATGGCCACGGTGCCCCACGAGGTCATCTTCCTCAGAATCCCACCTTTGTCACCAGTGTTAAATGGGTGCAGATGAGGAAGGAGCAGGACTCAGGAGTGTGAGAAACTCTTTATATACAAACTGGAATCAAAAGCAAACAAACATGGCCAGCACCAGCTTTTTATAGCCAGCGCTGTCCGACACTTCAGCCACTGACGGGAAATCAATTTTCCTGCCAGCGGCTGAAACCAATAAGTGGAGTCTGACATCAGACTCCACTTTGCATACGATGTAACTCATGTAAATGTAGTGTCATGCATATTTAACAGTATATAAGATGCTGAAAGGTTTCACAAATGGAAGTTGGACTAGATGACCTGCAGGGTCCCTTCCAATTCTGTTAATCTGTTATCAAAGGAAATGTATCTCCCTGTATATACATGCTTTGCTTTTATACTTTCGACATATTCCATTGTTAAGCCTTTTTTAATAATTTTATCTTAGGCCTTTGATATCATTGTTTTTTGGGGTGGGGTGGGGTGTTATAATCGCTTTGGAAAAATGGTAGTACATGATGAGCTTTAAGAATTGTATCTTCAGAAAATAGAAAGAGGCTCTGATGAGGGGATGTTACATTCCTTAACACTAAGGAAAGATGCCACGTAGGCAGCCAAAGTAAGAGGTATGAAATGGTATGGATGAGAACATAACGGAAGGAGATAATTCTCCCTGGAGACATCCTAGGATTAGCTGCAACACCGGAGGGTGTTGTCCCCAAAACTTGGCTAGTGGTTTAAGGTGTTAACTTCTGCCTCGCTAAAAATGTGCAGTTCCAACCCCTTTCCTATTGCAGAGCAGTTCAAGGTAGCACCCCCATCCACCACCTTTCCGCAGAGAAAAGTAAAAGCAGTTTTAAATCTTTGTGTGAGGCAGCACCCCCGCCCACGACACCCGCCCCTTCTGTAGAGAGGGACAGGAAGGAGCAAGGCTGCTTAAGGCACAGAAATTAAGACAAGAGAAAATGTTTTATCAGAATTCATATTCCTCACTCTCATGTCCATTCCATACATACCTGGGTCCTATCTCCACATATGACCCTTCCGCTGATCCCCAGGGCCTCCTCTGTACATACAGTCCATCACCTGATCCTTCATTCCCCCCTCGAGGACCTTGGGAAGACGATCAACTCTTTTTCAATCCTTATTTGCTTTATTGACCTCATAACCAGTTGTTTGAGTAGAGGTATGACACAGGGGATGGAGGCTAGTCCTGCTACTACACAGAACGTGAACAAGGCCCTGTCGATTTTGCAGGACTACTGCTGCCAAGGAATCTATCTGGTCTTGCACTTTGACTAAAGTCCGGGTGATCTGACCTAGACTATGTTGCGTTGTATTCATCATTCCAGAACCCCAAAGTCCCTGCCAGAAACATGCCAGTTAGTGGCTGGAGTAGAGGTTCTTCATGTCTCTGGGCCTTGTCAATGATAAAGGGAACTCCAGGCTCCAGGAAATAGCAGCTCTCATTTCCAAAGGGAAAGGGAACACACTCTGAGCCCACTGTGTTGCTGCTTAGCCAAAGTGGGAATTTGGGTGCTACAGACTTGCTTTTGCATGGTCCCTTTGTGGAGTTGCCTCTCTGTTTGGTAATGTGCAGCTGCGGCCGAGCAGAGAAAATGACTTTGTTTCTGTAGAGGTTTTATGTGGAAGGGGAAATGTTTTGGGTAATTTTGACTGCCTCATGCTTTTTCTGAGGAGGGCTTATGGTCAATTCCATTTGGCACTCTTGCCAGTGGTCTCCCATCCTTTCCCCCACCAGAGTGTCCTGACTCCTTTTGACGCATAAGGGAGGTGGCCCCAGAAGGCGTATGCCAACAGTCACGGGGCCAATGTTGGGAAGGTGGCTAACTCTCCACTTTACCAAGCTGTTGTGACAGTGGCGACGGGGAGAGCAGACTGGCTCAGGTCTCTCTTTGGTGTTGCAGAGGACCCCAAACCATGGACCTTGATCCTTCCTCCTCCCTCAGGGATCCCTAACAACTCCAAGGCCCCCCTCTTGGGTAGGAGTAGGCAACTAGCCATGTTCGCAATAGTCTGAGCTGTTGTTCAGGACCCTATCCACCAACAGGGCATAAACAAACACCAAACAAAGCCATAGAGGACTCATGCCTGCCAGTTTGAAAATATGTCAGGGTAGTCTGATGGGTCTAGGTCTGAGGGGGAGATGCTCTCTTCAGCATGAAAATCAGGAACCTCAACTTCTTCCTCCTGTTGTTCAGGTTCAAGGAGTTCAGTCCAAATCCTCACTCTCAGTGTGATAGTCCACACACACAGGAGAACAGTCACAGCAATGGGAACAACAACAAAATTCAGTGATGCAGTTGCAATCACAAAATCAACTCATCAGGAAGCTGGGAGTTATTAGGCATGGTCTGGGTAGGAGGAGTCTCAGTCCTGGCAGCCCACAGAGGCAAGTTTTAGTTGCCAAGTATAACGCCCACAGTCCCTAGACTCCCAAGACTCCCAACAGACTCCAGAAGACCCACTCCCAAGGTGTTTCAAACATAAGTGTCCAGAGGGGTTGCACACCTGTCACTGTCACAGTCTGTGTTCACAGGGGCAATGCCACCTTCCTTGGGGACAGGAAGGTTCCAGAAGAAAAAAATGTCCAATAAGACAAGTCACGGTCAGTGTAATCGGCAACATGAGGGCCAAACTCACCTCACCTATAGCTGTGTATTGCAGTCCTCCTGTAGGAAGTTAGCACCCACCCTCTCCTAGAAAAATGAAATATACTGGGAAATATTAAAAAGGCAGAATATTTCCCCTAAAAAGAGTAGAAACTCAGAAGCAGAACCTCACCTCAGAGGCAGAAACTCACCCCGCCCCCCTTTGCTAATGGGCCATTAAGGCCTAGGCCAGAGTACTCTACATAATAAAGGCCTCTATCCATCTCACCACCAGGCCTGGGAAGATTGTATTAGCCAACACTCAGGTGAAGCCATGTGGTCCAGACAAAGCCTACAAAGCTAGTTAAGACCCCACCCCTGGAGTCTGACAGCCAATGGGATACATTTCTTGCACAGGAACAGGAAACACTAAGGTGGGGCCCAACATATAAGGGTTTCTCAGCATCTTAGCCTTCCTTCTATTTTCCTTTATCTTGGAGCATGTGATCATTCTTCTTTGGAGCTTCAAGTCATGTGGTTCTGAACAGGGGTGGGATATGACAGGGTTAACTACCGGTTCGGGATTTACTAGCTTCCCTGCAGGCTGCGAGCCACACACCTGTAAATCAGCAGCAGCAGTAGCAGCAGCTTCCTGCAGAGAAGCAGCCTTTGAAACAGCCCTCTTTTCTTGCTTTTCTAACTGAAGCTGTGCCTCGTTCGGCAGCTGAAGTTGAAAAATCAGGAAATAAAGATCAGGTAAGAGCCCGGGTGAGTGGGTAAAAAGATCAGTAGACATAGAACTGGTTCACCACTGGTTCTATGTCTGCTGCTCTTCAGAGCTTCCGGTTCTACAGAGGTGGACAGAACTGGTAGAAACCCACCCCTGGTTCTGACCACCATTAAACCATCTTTCCAAATAGCCACCATGTTTCCAGTGTCTTTTCCCCCACTTGGAACTGAACCTAGAAGGATAATTCTTCCAACACTAGCATTGGTCGAAATGGGCCAAGTCAGCAAAGTCAAGAGGGAGGTGTGGAAATGTGGATTAGGTGGTGGCCTTTCATTTGAAAATAAACTTCAGTCCACCCAAGTGCTGGCTGATGCAATCTTCCCAGGTGCCATGTGGTGAGATGGGTAATCCTATCATTTCCTCAGGGCCATGTCTTAATCCCATCACCCTGGAGCTGAAGGGGGAGGGGGCAGGGAGCTTTCTCTTTAAAACATGTTTCTCCTTTTCAAAATCCAGGGAAATATTCTGCCTTTTTAATATTTCCTAGAATATTTCATTCTAGGAGAGGGGTGGGTGGTAACTTTCTACAGTCACAAATTTGTCTCCGAGCAGCCATTTTTCTTAAACAATGCCCGCCAGGTACTATCTTTATGACTCAGTGGCGGTAGAACAAAGCTTTAAATAATGCTAGAATTATTAACTCTAATTTCTAATAATTCGTATTAGAAATAAAATTATAGTTCCTTCACGATAACAGCACTCTTTCTTTTAAGCCGCCTATCAAAAAGAAGAGCCGTGATAGAATCGCGGGGCGTGCTGGGAAACGGAGTCCTCCGCTCCATTTAAATCATGGCGACCCTAGTGAGAGAAAAAAAAAGCGTCTCCCATAAATGCAGCGCGACAAGCGGCGGAAAGATATCTAAACATGTTGGACTCATGACTGGGGGAAAAAAAACGAGACGGAAGTGACGTCACAAGCAGCCAGAACCAATCCGGACGGAGAGGCGCTTCTCGGCTAAGCCAGTTCCGCTTCCGAGGTCGGAGGTTGGGCGGCGCTGAGGCACCGGGGCGGGCGGGCGAGGGAGCTATCGAAGCGGCCACGATGCTGATCAAAGTGAAGGTGAGGCGGGAAGCTCCGGCGGCGGGAGCCGCGAACGGGCCCTTCCAAGTGCGCTGAGGCAGGGACGGCATCCTTGGGAGCGCCGGCCGCGGTGCATTATGGACGGCTCTGAGGCTTCGGCAGGCAGAAGCCCAACCGGTAGAGCTGCCTTTTTTTTTTTCTCTCTCTCTCAGCCGGCAGCGCTCCATGCCCTGACGTGCGGCTTTCCTTAGGGCTAAGCTGATTGCTGGAGCCCTCGTACAAAAAACGTAGGTTGTGTCGGGATGCAATCACCAGAAACCCCACAAAAAGGCACCGCAAACCCAGTGGTGTAGTCCTACCGAAGCCCGAGGATATTTATATCATTTCTTGGATATTTCTCAATAAAGCTCCACTAAATTTGAGGCTCCCCATGATGATCCAACATAATGAATGGGTGATTTACATTAGTACAGGTAGTCCTCGACTTATGACCTCAATGGAACTGGTGGCTAAGCGAGTCTGTGCAGCGAGGTTTGCCCCCATTTTTGCCACCTTTTCTTGCCATGGTGGTTAAGCGAATCACTGCAGCTGTTATGTTAGGAGCGTGGTCATTAAGTGAATCCAGCTTCCCCATTGATTTCGCAGGACACGGCGACCATCATAAATATGAGTTGGTTGCCCAGTGTCTAAATTTTGATCACATCAGTGTAGGCGTGCTGCAATGGTCGTAAGTCAGTTTTTACAGTGCCGGTGTAACTTTGAACAGTCACTAAATGAATGGTTGTAACTCGAGGACTGCCTGCAATCAGTTCATTGCCCAAAGTGGTTGGGATTTTGTGCCTTGGGAAAGGTTGCAAGAAACCATCCCATACAGTACAAAGTGGGGAATAATAGACAACAGCAACAATAACAAAATAATAGTAATAATTATCTCTTATTCATTAAACATGACTCAGTCAACTGAACGCTTAAAAATGTATCACTAATATTGACTTATTTGCCAACTGGCATGGGGCTCTGGTAGAGGGGTGATGTCCTATTTTGGAGGTAGCTAAGTAGTTTAGTGCAAGATCACACTTTCACTGTGTACACCTTGGCTTTTTCTCTCCTTGAATATTAATGTTTTAATCTCTGATGTTTTAATCCCATAATTGTTCTGTTATTTATGGTATTGCAAGTCTCTTGGTAGAGATGGGCAGCATACAAAATCAATGAGATTCCAACCCCTTTCCAATTACAGAGCAGTTCAAGGTAGCATCCCCACACCACCCCGCAACCCCTCTTTCTGCAGAGAAAAGTAAAAGCAGTTTTAAATCTTTGTGTGAGGCAGCACCCCCGCCCATGACACGCACCCCCCACCTTTCTGTAGAGAGGGACAGGAAGGAGCAAGGCTGCTTAAGGCACAGAAATTAAGACAAGAGAAAATGTTTTATCAGAATTCATATTCCTCACTCTCATGTCCATTCCATACATACCTGGGTCCTATCTCCACATATGACCCTTCCGCTGTTCCCCAGGGCCTCCTCTGTACATACAGTCCCATCACCTGATCCTTCATTCCCCCCTCAAGGACCTTGAGAAGACGATCAACTCTTTTTCAATCCTTATTTGCTTTATTGACCTCATAACCAGTTGTTTGAGTAGAGGTATGACACAGGGGATGGAGGCTAGTCCTGCTACTACACAGAACGGAAACAAGAGCTGTTTGACCCAGGCTGATCCTGGCAACCATGAGAACCACTGGTCTGTCCCCAATAATCTCTGTCCAATCTGGGATGCTCTGTCTTGCAGGTCCTTTGCAGCTTCTCTGACCACTCCTGATTTATTCATATAGAAACAGCATTCTTCTCCTAAAAACAGGTCCAGGCCCTGTCGATTTTGCAGGACTACTGCTGCCAAGGAATCTATCTGGTCTTGCACTTTGACTAAAGTCCGGGTGATCTGACCTAGACTATGTTGCATTGTATTCATCATTCCAGAACCCCAAAGTCCCTGCCAGAAACATGCCAGTTAGTGGCTGGAGTAGAGGTTCTTCATGTCCCTGGGCCTTGTCAATGATAAAGGGAACTCCAGGCTCCAGGAAATAGCAGGAGCTCTCATTTCCAAAGGGAAAGGGAACACAGTCTGAGCCCATTGTGTTGCTGCTTAGCCAAAGTGGGAATTTGGGTGCTACAGAGTTGCTTTTGCATGGTCCCTTTGTGGAGTTGCCTCTGTTTGGTAATGTGCAGCTGCGGTCGAGCAGAGAAAAAGTCAAGAGGAAGGTGTGGAAATGTGGATTAGGTGGTGACCTTTTGTTTGAAAAGAAACTTCAGTCCCAAGTCTCTGTCACCCTGTGGTTTGGGGGTCACAGTCCACTGCTCTGGCACCTCCTGTCTGGGCACTTCATGTGGGAATGATGGATCCACGAGGACAGGCCTCTCATCTTCAGGGTAGTGTATGTGGTCAGCAACACTTGGAATGGGCCTTTTCACTTCTGGAGCGGGGAGTTGAGCCTCCATGATTTCAGTAGGACCCAATCTCCTGGTTGAAAGGGATGCACTGGATGGTCCAGGCCCAAGGGTTTGTTTTCCTGCATGTAACGAGAAAGAGTATTCACAACCCCAGCGAGCTGGCTCACATACTGATGGAGGGTCTCCTCCCCCACTAAATGCATAGCTTCCCCACCTATTCTATCAAAAGGGCTAAGGCCACTGGGTTTTCGTGGGGCAGTTCTGAGCAGTAACAATGCTATGGGAATGGTCTGCGGCCAGTGCAGAGTTTGGATATCTGTTGTTTAATCAAGTCATTAAATTTTTCAACAAAACCACTACTACTTGGGGAAAAAACTGCATGAAGTTTCCACTTAATTCCAAGAGCCTGGGAAACGGTTTGTGTCACCTGTACTGTGAAGTGTGGGCCAGAATCTGAGGAGATATGCAAAGGCACCCCAAACCTTGGCACAATGTCTCTTAGTAATGTGAGATATAAGAACTGAATTATTCAATACTCACAACACAGGAACAAGTTTGGTTCACAGTTCAAAGTTTTATTAAAGAAAATAAGTGTTTGCAAACGGGTCTTCAAGTCCCTTCCAAAGTGGATTGGGTACAAGAAGAGCAAGCTTCCACATTCAAACAATACATTTTATACCCCTGCACAGAACACCCCAGGCCTAAGAAGCCCTCCGCACACACCCCTTATTCTCTATATTCTAAACTAGGCTTGTCCAACCCACGGCCCACGGGCCGCATGCGGCCCAGGTCGCCTTGTAATGCAGCCCAGTGCCCACCCCAAACTTCGTGCCAGAGCCAGCGAGGAGGAGGAAGAGAGGCAGGCGCGAGGCGGGGTGAGGCAAGTGCCAGGCCAAGCAGCAAGAGAAAAGGCAGGCGCGCGTCAGAGCGCCACCTCCTGCTGTTGCTGCCGCTGGCACTGCCACCGCTTCTGCCCCCGCCACTGCCGCTTCTGCCCCGCCGCCGCTTCTTCCCCCGCCTCTGCCGCCGCTTCTGCCCCCGCCGCTTCTCCTCGCCACCACTGCTGCTTCTGCCCCCGCCGCCGCTTCTGCCCTTGCCGCCGCTTCTGCCCTTGCCGCCGCTGCTGCCCCCGCCACCGCTGCTGCTTCTGCCCCCGCCGCTTCCTCCCCGCTTCGCGCTTCCTCCCCGCCACACACTGCAGCTGCTCGCCGCCGCTTCTCGCTGCTGCTTGCCCTCGCTGCCGCTGCTGCCCCAGCTGGCGGGGGCAGAAGCGCGGCGGGGGCGGGGGAAGAAGCGGGCGGTGGGGCAGAAGCGGGCGGCAGGGGCAGAAGGTGGCGGCGAGGGCAGAAGCAGCAGCGGTGGCGGGGCAGAAGCAGCAGCGTGGCGGGGGCAGAAGCAGCAGTGGTGGCGGGAGAAGAAGCGGTGGGGGTGGTGGCGGCAGAAGCAGCAGCGGTGGCGGGGCAGAAGCAGCAGTGGTGGCGGGAGAAGAAGCGGTGGGGGCGGTGGGGGCAGAAGCGGCAGCGGCGGCAGGGGAAGAAGCGGCGGGGGCAGAAGCAGCAGCGGGGCGGGGCAGAAGCGGCGGTGGCGACGGGGAAGAAGCGGCCGGGGCAGAAGCGGCGGCAGGGGCGGCGGGGGCAGAAGCAGCGGCGGCGGGGGCAGGGGCAGAAGCAGCAGCGGTGGCGGGGAAGGCTGCTGCTGCTGCTGCTTCTGTCTTCCAGTCCTGCCTCATCCAGCCGGGCCATTTGCAGGAGGAGAGGTAGGCGTGAGGCGGGCGAGCTTTCTCTCCCCACTCCCCCGCAAAATTTCCCCGGAAAATAAACTGTGATAAAAAAACTGATAAAAAACATGATAAAAATAAATAATAAATAATAAAAACATCTCACTAATTTCATTTCCAAATAAATTTAATATGTTAACTATGTTTTCTATGGCTTTTTGGGATGATCAGGTATTGTTACTGTTATTTTATTTTATGTGCGGCCCAAACCAAATTTTCATCTTCTAATGTGGCCCAGAGAAGGTGAAAGGTTGGACAAGCCTGTTCTAAACTATAAGCTTGAGGGTCAGCATGACATTGTTTTCTGTGTTTCAGTGTCTTATCTTAGTTTTGCTGCTGGGCTTTACCTTGGGAGGATGTCCCTTATCTTTTTTTTTAAACAAGTTTTATTCAATTTTTCCAAAAAAACATAAAAAAGGCTCTTTTCAGTGTACAACATAACTCTGAGTCAGCACTTTTACATGCAAATATGACAGTAATTATATATTCATTTTTACATTCAACATTCTGTCTTGTCCATTTTTAATTCTGTTACTACTTCTCCATTTCAACTTTTACATAAGAAACAAACACATTAATTCTGTCAAGTGATATTGCTTTCATTCTAAGCATCTTCTCAATTCATTTCAATTTATTTCAAATATATTTCTTAAACATTAACATTTCTTTTAAGTGTGGCCTTTTCCAAAGTACTCTTTTCTCATTTTACCTCTCAACTTATATAAGAAAAGGAACAGGCAAGTTAATGCTATTCATTAATATTACTCTCATTCTAAACATCTTAATTCATTTCAATTTATTTCAAATGTATTTCTTAACGTTTCTTTTAAACGTTGCCTTTTCCAAAGTACTCTTCTCATTTAAATCACTAATAGTTTCCATATCTTCATACTTATTCCCTTTTAATTCTTTTTTATCTTGTCAAATTTGCAATTCCATAGCATATTCTTTTCATAAAGTCTAAAACAAAACATACATTTCCCCTCCCCTTTTACTAGTTTGGGGTGTCACCTCAGTGGTTTAAGTATGCCTTAATTCCCTCATCTGTAATTCCCAATTAAACATCTATTTTACTTAGTTATAGTAATAATCCCTAGAAAAATAAGCTACTTTTCATTGTACTTTTCAGTCAGATTCCGCAATGTATTTTATTTATGGTATTTTATTTTATTTATGGTATCAAAAAAATAAAGAATAAAAAAGAAACAAACAATCCATTTTGCTTGGTCACTGATATTATTCTCCTTAGAGCTGCTCGGAGCATCCAGAAATGGATGGTGCTTCAGTCTCTGCAGTTGTAGGCTGAGCTTAATTTTGAGAAACGCTCCTCCTTCCACCACGTACCCCAGTTTATGCTCAGCCTCGTGCGAGACTAGGCAGTGATTCGAAGTTCTCCTTGGCCGTTTCAAGAAATCCTTAGTTTGACTCATTGTTTTCACTCCTCTCAGGTTGTATTTTTTTCCCTATTCCTCTTAGCCCTGCGCATTTGGTCCCGGACTGCCATTTTCCCCTGGGAAGCGTTTTTTCTCACCCCAGTGGGTGGCAAAGGGGAGGGCTAGCAGTGTCCCCACGCTACCCCCCATTTCTTCTTTAATTGCCTAAGCCCTGCCATTTTCCTTTTTTTCTGATCACTTCTAGTGATTTGATTTAATTATTTTCGATTCGCTCCGTTCCCTCCCCCCCACCGAACACCGTTTTTCTCTTACTGTAGTTGTTTGCCTCTTCCTTTCCTGTCCTGTTGCGGACCTTGGATTGTCCCTGGGGAGGTTTTTTCTTGCCGCTGCTGAGAGGCCCCGTATTCCACGTTGCAGGCGGCCGCCATTTTAAGTGCCACCTCGTGGTTGGGCGCCATTTTGTTTTTTTGTTTCTCTTGATCCGAACGCTGCAGTGTGATTCCAGCTCAAGCAGCAGGACCCGCAGGCCTGCTCGGGCCAAATTTAATTTCTTGCTCCAGCCTTTCTCTTTGGAGACTAATTCCCTAACTCTTCTTGTTGGCTTTCCCGCAGCCTGTCTCAGCTGGTGCAGCAATAACAGCACCACTTCCGCCCAGTCCCGCCTGGGAAGGCAGTTGGTAAAGGCCTAGCTTTCTCTCCAAGGCCTCTGGCGTTCATTGATCGATTGGACCCATTTTTTTCTTTATATTTTATTTTGCATAATAAAAAGAAAGAAAGAGGAAATAATATTTCTAACAATAATAGAGAAGAAGTAAAAAGGGGGGGGCGTGAAAGAATTTTTTCAGGACTCCCGGCCTTGTTGTAGGTCAACCTCTAGGCGTGCCAACCGCCTCATATTGATCCTTATCTTCAATTATCTTTGAAATGGCAGAAGGCAATCCTTCCAGAGGCCCTTCTTTGAAGGGCAAATCTAAAACCCACCATCTGCGCAGGCAGGCTAAGGATACCTCCAAAGCCTCCCAGAGGGATGCCTTACAACGCCACAAGGCGCTGGAAAAAGAAATCGATAGACGCACCAGGCAAGCAGGCTCAGTGCCTCTGGTACTGCCACCTTCCACTCCCTCTACCTCTACTCAATCCCCCCTCCTTTAGTCTGTTCCTCCATATCCAGGCGCAGCTCACCCTCTCAGGGTCATCAGGCTCCTGGAACACTGGCCAGACGAACACCAGAGGCTACCTTCACACCCACAGCCGCTGGCCTATGCCAGGAGGAACCACTCATACAAGAGGTTCCGGAGCAACTGAGATCCTGGATGGAGTTGGCTATCCACCAAGGAATCGCGGAAGGACTCCAGCAGATAGTTAGGCCAGGTCTACATCCGCTGGCCCCCGAATCTGAACCTCATTCCGTAAGATCCCTCCCACCCAGATCGGAACCGCTCCAGGATCAGGTACCCCCTCAGGGGGATGTTTCCCCTTCAGTAAGGGAGGAGGAGGAGGAGGCGGAAGGGGACTTAGATCTATGTAGGGAGGAGGAGGAGGAGTTTGACTTGGGGTCCTTAAAATATAACGAACCCCTTTCCAATGTGGATCCATCAGAGGCGGAGATGTCCGAGGATGAGGGTCTCACTCCCAACCAACCCGCCTTTGTAGGGCTATTCAAGCCCCAATTATTCAAATCCCTTCTGTTCAAGACCAAAAATATCTCGGGGCTAAAGACTCAGAACCCCTCTGATCCCTCTCCTCTTGTCTCGGAAGGTCCAGAGGATTCCATTTTCAAACAGCCAGTAGTGGAAGCTGAAGTCATCCCAACTCCTCCCATCTTCCTTGACCTGGCGTCCAAGCAGTTGGCCTTTTCGGCGGCCCCCCCTGCCCCGTCGGCCCACGATAAAAAGTTTTTCAACCTGGATCCAGAACTTTCCAACTTACTGGGCACTCCGGAGGTTGATGAGCCCATCGTAGGTCTGGCCTCTTCCTCCACCCTCAGCGACCCCTTAGAGGCCTTGAGGCCGGATGAGAAATGGGCCAAGCTGGCCTTGCGCCGAGCTCACCAGTCAGATGCTTGGGCAATCAGATCAGCCACGGCCGCCTCCTTCTTTACCAGGTCATCCATTCACTGGCTCCGCCAGCTTAAGCAGCATGTCCCAATCTCCAATGTCCGAGCTCATCAGGACATAGCCAAGATTACGGCTGCAGCTGAGTTCTCAGCCGACGCTACCTTCCACTCTGTCAAATTTTCCACCAGAGCTATCTCCTCCCATGTCTCTGCCCGCCGTCTGCTCTGGCTAAAGCATTGGCAGGCAGACCTTAAGAATAAAGTAAAATTGGCTTCCGCTCCCCTCGTGGGAAATAAATTGTTTGGACCATCCTAGGATTCCCTTTTAGTGGAAGGGCAGAATAAGAAAAAATGTCTTCCATCCCTCACCCGGAAGTCAGAGCCCAGATCCCTGCAGCCCTTTCGGAGAGCTCCCTTTTGTCCCTTCTTCCAGACCTCCTTCTCTCCCAGGTACCAAAGGCCCCCTTTGGGTCGGGCCAGCCACAGGACAGGACCGACTCCTCTGACAGAAACAGAAGGGGCGGTAGCTTCAAAAGGCCCTTTCGGGGCTCTGGTAGCAGGCCCTTCAGGCGCTTCAGATAGGCCACGTGATCTAATTCCCATTGGCAGGCGCCTTAAGGCCTTCGCCAACCAGTGGGACGTCTCCACTTCTGACACCTGGGTTAGGGACACCATCAGGTTTGGCCTTGCCCTTGAATTTCAATCTGCCCCCTCCCTCCGACTTTTTATGCCATGCCCTCTCTCCAAGAACCGCACTAAGCGTAGCCTCATGGACTCAGCCATTCAGCACCTACTTGACATAAAAGCCATCCAGCCTGTCCCTCAGTCTCAACGAGGGCAGGGATTCTATTCCCACTTATTCGTGGTCCCTAAGCACTCGGGGGGATGGAGAGCGATTCTGGACTTAAAGCGGTTTAACCACTATCTGGTATATTGCAAGTTCAAAATGCACATGTTGCAATCCTTCCTGCTGGGCGTTAGACAGGGGGACTGGTTGTCATCTATTGACCTCTCAGAGGCATACCTTCACATACCAATCCGACCCTCTCATTACAAATTTTAGCGTTTTTGTTACAATAACCTCCACTTTTAATACGTGGCTCTCCCATTTGGGTTAGCCTCTGCCCCCAGAACCTTTACCAAGGTCCTGGCTGCACTAGTTGCCCACCTCAGAACCCTCCCTGTGCGCCTCCACTGTTACCTGGATGACATCGTCATCCTATCCCCTTCTAGGGATCAAGCAGTGAGGGATACTCAGATTACCCTAGCCACTCTCCAGGAACATGGGTCTCTTATCAATTGGAAGAAAAGCCAATTCTCCCCTTCCACCAGGATAACCCACCTGGGGACGGTAATCGACACTATGAAGGGGAAGGTGTTCCTATCTTCAGAGAGAATCCTCAGCATCCAAAAATCTGTCAGAATCATCAGGCGCCTTAAGAGGGTTTCCCTTCTAGAACTATCTCAATTACTGAGTAAAATGATATCATGTCTCTCCATTATTCCCTGGGCCCGTTTACACTCCAGATGCCTCCAGTGGTTCCTGCTCCCATACCAAAGAACCGGATCAAGCAGTTCAAAACTCAAGGTCAGGGTTCCACCAAGGGTGCTCACGTCCCTCCTGTGGTGGAGCAAACCGTCCATCAACAAGGGCTGCCTCCTCAAGGAGCCCCCAAGACTCACCGTCACCACAGACGCCAGTCTGTCCGGATGGGGTGCTCACCTTCAGTCCCTTACAGCACAGGGCAGATGGTCAGCGACAGAAAAACTGTGCAACATAAACTGGTTGGAGCTTCATGCCGTCCACCTGGCCCTCCGCAGCTTCCTTCCCCAGGTACGCGGCCATCACATCCTCATCCTCACAGACAATATCACGGCCAAAGCACACATCAACAAACAGGGGGGCACTCAATCATTACGCTTGATGAGGGAGGCCAAGCGTCTCTGTTGGTGGGCGGAGTCCCACCTCCTTTCCCTCAGGGCAGATCACATCTCGGGTATATCAAACACCCAAGCAGACTGGTTGAGCAGGGCCACCATAGACCAGTAGGAGTGGCGTCTCCACCCATCACTGTTCAGGGAGGCGGCATCCATCTTCAGACTACCAGTAGTGGGCCTATTTGCCTCTCCCCTCAATGCCCAACTTCCAAGGTTTTTTTCAAGATTCCCATCCCCAGGGGCGGAGAACCACAACGCCCTACGGTGCCCGTGGCCCACGGGACTTCTTTATGCATTCCCCCGGCGCTGGTGCCCATAGTCCTTCAAAAGGTACTTCACGAGAAGGCGGAACTGCTCCTTGTAGCACCTTATTGGCCCCGACGCCCCTGGTTTGCGGACCTCCGCAGCCTATCAGTGGTCCCTCCCTGGAGAATCCCAGCAGACAGAATCTCCCTATCTCAAGGTCCACTTCTCCACTCGGACCCTCAATGGCTCCAACTAGCCATCTGGAGGTTGAGCGGGAACGTTTGAGGAGGGAGAACCTCTCTAACGGGGTCATTGACACCATTCTAGCAGCCAGGCGGCCCTCAACTATAAGAATCTACGATGCCACCTGGTCCATTTTCTGTAAATGGTGTGTCAGGCTTCATATTGACCCAGCTGCCCCTTCTATTGCCCAAGTCCTTGACTTTCTGCAGGAGGGTCTCAGCAAGGGGCTGTCTCCCAATACATTAAGACGTCAGGTAGCAGCCTTGCCTACAGTTATCTCCTGTAAAGAAGCCGTTTCCCTCTCTCACCATCCCCGTATTCGGGCCTTTCTGAAGGGGGCCACAAATTTACACCCTCCGACCCTCCACCGGTACCCAACCTGGGACCTCAACAGGGTCCTTACCTCACTCACAAAACCACCCTTCGAACCCTTAAGGGAGGTTTCTCTTCAGTTTCTATCGTACAAGGTAGTCTTCCTCGTAGCGATCACATCAGCCTGTAGGATATCAGAGATCGCTGCACTGTCCATTAGGAAAGACCTTTGTGTATTCCATCCTGATCGAGTGGTCCTCCGGCTTGACCCTTCCTTCTTGCCCCAAATCAATTCAGTTTTCCACAGGGCTCAGGAACTTATCCTCCCTAATTTTTGCCCCAGGCCAACTCAGGAAAGGGAGAGGCAATGGCACACTCTGGACGTCAGACGTGCCTTGTGGGTTTACATTAAACGCACTGAGACCTTTCGTAAGTCAGGCCTTGTTTGTATCCTTCCAACCTAAATCACAAGGGCTCAAGGTCCCTCCAACCACCATAGGCCGTTGGATAAGGGCGGCCATTGCCAAAGCATACCAGTCACAGGCCGTTCAGGTGCCCAGGGGTATCACGGCTCACTCCACTAGGAGTGCGGCAACTTCAGCTGCCTGGGCTACCCAGGCCCCAATAATCGACATCTGCCGGGCAGCGACGTGGGCCTCCCCATCGCCCTTCATCAGGCATTACAAGATTGACAGCTATGCCTCAGCCGAGGCTTCCTTTGCTAGAAGGGTTCTACAGAAGGTCATTAGAGAACCCGAAGGGACTACAGACCAGACGGCGCCCCCTCCCGTAGGACAGGCCCAGCTTTGGTATGTCCCACTTCTGGATGCTCCGAGCAGCTCTAAGGAGAATGCGCGTTGGTTCTTACCTGACACGCCATTTCTCTTCAAGCTGTGAGGAGCATCCAGCCCCAGCCTTATCTTTCACCGTCTGGTGGGGTCTTGTTTCGGCCAATGAACCTTTAGTTTATTAGGATGAGAGCACGAATTTTTGTTTCCTCTCGTCTTCGCAAAACTGGGGAACGCTACGGTGGAGTCACGTGGTGGAAGGAGGAGCGTTCCTCAAAATTAAGCTCAGCCTATAACTGCAGAGACTGAAGCACCACCCACTTCTGGATGCTCCTCGCAGCTCGAAGAGAAATGGTGTGTCAGGTAAGAACCAATGCCCAATCTCATTTTTAAACCTCATAATTCATTTCAATCGTTTCAATATATATAATAAACATTAACCTTTCTTGTAACAATAAAAATAAGAAAATGCATTCATCTTCTAAATAGATATCAGTGCCCCCCCTCCTCTCAATAAACTATATTCTATAATTTGTAATTGCAAAGTACATTATTATTACCCCTCATATCGATGCGGAATCCCCTCTTAATTCATTAACCATTGTCCCGATGTATTCTAGGTAAAGAAAATTTTTCCTTTATTTTACAATTTCCATATTTCTTTCTTTCCTGTTCCTGTTCCTCATTACCTGTCTTCCCTTTTATTTTTCCAAATCTTTTCTCCCTCTGATTTATATCCCTCTCTCTATATATGTTTTCCTTCCCCCTTTTACTTTTCTGCTGTTTCTTTCTGTCTTTCCGATTTTTATAAATATTCCCCATTTTAGTTACTTTTTTAAATCTCCCATTTTTAACCCCCCTTCTTTTTCCTCTTCTTTGTGGTGTTCTTTGTGTTGATTGTCTATTTAAGATGGCTTCTTGAACTAACTCCTCCTTCTCTGAGGTTTCTTCTTCATATTCTTCAATCGCCATTTCCATAGCTTTTAACTCAGAGGCAAATGATTCACCTCTTGCATGTAGTAGTTCTTTCAAATTTTTAAGTTCCATTTTTAGATCCCGCAGAGATATCATCGTTACACACTCTTATATCTTGTAGTCATTAAAATCCACCAATCACCAATCTTTTTCTTTTTTCTTCTTCAAACTTTCTGGATTAACAACTGTTCCCGAACTGGGTTTATAGCAAAATCACCAATCAGTCCAACAATCCATATTTTTTCTTTTGTTCTAATTCAATTTTCACTTTTAGGGTACTAGTTATATTGTTTCAATATTTCTTTTTCGTTGTATCAGGTCCAATTCATACAGAAATAGGAACTTTCCCTTTTTCAGCTTAAATTTTTGTCCACCAGATGGCACTCTCCGTTATACAATGTCCTCACCTTTTCCCCCCCGTTTTATTTGTTCGGGGCTTTCCAAACTTCGGTATTCCAAACCAATAAAATCTTCAATTTAAATATTTCCCCCTTTTTGAAAACTCCTAAGTCTAGCTTTAAATTGTGCCTGTTTGTTACCAATGTATTTTAATTCAATTTGTTTGGATATCTTGTTCCAGCTTCTTCCAATCCTGGTTCGAAGCCCTGCTCAGCTGTCAAAGATATTTTCACTTTTTTCCCTTTCCCTTTAAAAACCCGCCGCTTTCTTATTCTTTCATAAAAATTCTTAAAATACCGTCCTGGGGTACCTTTTAATTAATTGTTGCACCAAGTTGCCTGGTTTTTATGTTGTCCTCCTCTTTCTTCTCTCCTGCACAAATCTTAGTCCAGCTAAGTCCTCTTCAGGGTGGCCATTTTAGACCACCGCTCGGTCGTCTTCAGGGGGAAAAATTGCTTAGCCCAGGGAGGGGGGATGCGGCTCCCCTCGACCTGGCTGGCGGCTTCCCCTTACTCTGCCGCCCCTCTGAGGTAGCTTCAGCCCCTAATCACAGTGATTGGGGCTCTCCAATGAGAGAGCACAGACCGAAGCTGCGGACAGTCGCAGTCCCCTGTCGACGAGAAGGGCTTAACCCGGAAGTCGTCCCTTATCTATCTTACTTGTTGCCTAGCCCAGGCAGATCTTCCTGTTTTCCAAGAAGATTATAACAATGTATCATGTACTTGTAGCTGAACACATTTTAGGTTATAGGGTGGAGGTTTTATGCAGAAAAAGAGAAAGCTAACAGAAAAGCATCAGAAAGAGCAAAAGAGAATCTTCTAGTCTAACTGTGTAAATTCCATTATAAAAGAGTAACTTATAATTCTTTTTTCTCAGTAATGTGCAGGGTATTTCCTTGCCCTTGTTTGTACTGCATGGAAAAGCCGCAGCCCACCCAGAAAAAGTACACACCAAAACCAAGAGGTATCTAAATCCCAGTTTCCAGAGAAATTCGGTGAAATCTATTTGCCACACATCATCTGGGTATGAGCCCTGTAGGACTCCCAAAGGAGGTTTCTGTGCTGCCTTTGGGTTGTGTTGTGCACAACAGAGACAGGCTGCAGCAACTTGGTTAGCGACAGCATATGTGCCTTTGGCCAGCATGTATTGGGTGGCAAAATCAGCGAGCGCTTTAGTCCCTCAGTGTGTCTCTTTGTGTAATTGGGTCTGCAAAGCTCTTAGGGGAACCTTGGGCACCACCACCCTTTGTCCTAACTTCCACCACCCGTCTTGGGACCAAGTGGCTCCCAGTTCTTGAGCCCATTTTTCTTCCTCCTTAGTATAGGGTGGTTTGGACAGGGATGTTTCCAACTGATAGGGAATCAGGGGACAGACCTGTGCAGGGGCCAGCTGAGCAGCCTCTTTTGCTGCCTTGTCTGCCACCCTATTTCCTTTTGCCACCAAGGTGTCTTCATTGGAATGACCCCTGACATGCATGACTGCAACCTCTTGAGGGAAGTGTACAGCTTCCAGTAATTGTATGATCTGGGGCCCATGTTTGATTGCCCCCCCACCCCGGCAGTGAGCATACCCCTTTCTTTCCAAATAGCCCCATGAGCATGTAAAACTCCAAATGCATATTTACTGTCTGTGTAAACATTAACCCTCTGCCCTTTTGCCAACTGGAGGGCCCTTGTTAGGGCCATGATTTCAGCCAGTTGTGCAGATGTACTTGGGGAAAGGGGTCCTGATTCAACAATCTCCCAGGGTGTGACCACTGAATAACCGGCCTTGCGGACACCATTCTGGACAAAACTACTGCCATCAGTGAACCACTCGCAATCTGCATTTTCTAGTGGTTCGTCTGACAAACCAGGTTGGCTTGAATAAACTGAATCTATGACCTCCACACAATCATGTTGCACTTCTGAGTCCACCTGTGGCAGTAGGGTGGCTGGGTTTAAAGTATTACAAACTTCTAAAGTGATTGCCGGTGCATCTAACAAAATAGTCTGGTATTTAGCCTGTCTGCCACCAGTCATCCAATATGCTCCTTTCACTTCCATGACCTCCTTGACCCCATGTGGGACCTTTACTATCAGTTCTTGATCGAGAGTCAGCTTCTGGGCTTCTTCCACTAAGAGTGCCGTGCCTGCCACAGCCCTCAAGCATGCTGGCCAGCCCAAGGCCACTGTGTCAATCTGCTTGCTAAAGTAAGCCACTGGTCTGTGGCAGGAACCTAATTTTTGAGTTAGGACCCCAGCGGCAATTCCCTTTCGCTCATGGACAAACAATGTAAAGGGCTTGGATGGGTTTGGCAGTCCCAGGGCAGGAGCTCTTGTGAGTTCCTGCTTAATGTCATCAAAAGCATTCTGGCACTCCTGTGCCCATTCAAACACCTCCCAGTCACTTCCCCTTGATGCCTCATAAAGAGGTTTGGCCATGAGGCCAAAATTAGGGACCCAAATTCTACAAAAGCCAGCCATCCCCCAAAAGCCTCTCAGCTGCCGTCTGTTTTCAGGTGGTTTCAACCTACAGATTGCTTCCCTTCTGGGGGCCAATAAGGTCCATTGCCCTTGTGAAACACCATAACCCAGATATTTCACCTCTGTTTGAGCAATCTGCACCTTTTCAGCCGACACACGGTAGCCACAAGTCCTCAGCCAATTTAACAAGTCCACAGTCCCCTGCACACATCATTCTCTGGTGCTTGCCCCCAGCAACAAATCATCCACATATTGCAACAGGGAATGCTCTCTAACCCACTCAGGCTTATATAAATCAGCTGCCAAACACTGTCCAAAAATGGTTGGGCTATTTTTGAATCCCTGTGGGAGTTGGGTTCAAGTATACTGGGATGTGACCCCAGTTTCAATGTCCCTCCATTCAAAAGTGAAAATGGTCTGTGATGCCTCAGCCAGAGGGATGCAAAAGAAGGCATATCTTAGCCATGATTCTGTAGAACGTAGGCAATAAGTTACAAACTGAGCGGTTTGTAATTCTTTTTTATTGTTCCTAGCACAGTAACTGGTAAGCACAGATAAACCGAACAAGGTTAGCACTGAAATCAATCTTCTTTCAGTGTAATTTAACCCTTTACCCCACCCACCTAATCGCAGTCTATCTCCGCCGTACACTTTCCAATTACCCTATTAACCCTATAATGTGACAGCCTATATCGCATACTAACTACCTGCGATTCCCAGCTACCCTGTATGCCTCCCGTTCCCTCGGTCACCCTCCTTAATCCTTCACCCTGTTTAATGTTACATGCTGATAAACACCATCATCCCTACTCCCCCTCTTCATGGATTTATTGCCCTGGTGTTGTTCGTTGCCAATTCTACATAGCCGATCATGGACATGTAAATACGTTCGAGTTCCCCTCCTCAACTTAGATTATCAGTCATTAGAACGTTATCCAGCAGTGTTGTTTGCTTCCTCCGCTCTGTCTCCCTCACTCCCCTTAAGGTTCAGATTCTGTCGAACGAGGTGTTTCGCGACAGGCTGCCCCCTCTACCACTGGTCTCCCTGGAAATGAAATAGAGGAGATTAATATCATTTATCACCTTAGCCCGATGTTGTTTCCTTTTTTTATGTGGATTTTTCCTATGAAACTTTTGACATAATCGAGGAGTGTGTACATCAGTATGCTTAACCCATAATGCTTCTGATATGGGATACCCTTTCCATTTTACTAAATATTGTAACTGCCCCCTCACTTTTTTGGTATCCAATATTTCTTCCACCTCATATTCATCATCCTTTATTGGGCCAGGAGGTAGTTGGGATGGGTCTACATCTTTATATACTCGTTTCAATAAACTGCAATGAAATACAGGATGTGTTTTTCTATATCGTGATGATAATTTCAATTGTACAGTTACAGGATTAATCACTTTTACAATTGGGAAAGGTCCAGTGTATTTGGGACCTAGTTTCTTACAAGGAAGACCCATATTTATATATTTCATGGAAAGATACATAAGATCTCCAGTGCGAAATGGTTTGGGGTTCACTTCTCCGTTTATCAAACTGTTTTTTGTATGCAATGAATGCATCACATAATGCTTCCCTTACCGATTTCCAAGACCGTTGTATTTTTTCTGACCATTGCTCCTGAGTTACTAGTGTTTCTTCATTATGTGGCAATTCTGGAATCAGTAACACTTCAGTCCCATACACTATTTGGAACGGGGTATATCCTGTGCTGCTATGTATAGCGTTATTATAAGCTAACTCTGCAAATGGTAACAATTCAGACCAATCGTTTTGTTGATAAGATACATAACACCTCAGATACCGCTCTATTGCTGTATTGGCTGATTTGTACTAGGGTGGTAAGTGGTACTTAACCCTTGCTGTGAACCTATTGTTTTCACAAATCCTCTCCAGAATTTGGCTGTAAATTGTACCCCTCTGAGATAATCCGTCTTGGTACTCCAAGTAAGCAATATATATGTTCCAGATACAACTCAACTAATTTGTTTGCACAGGGTATGCCTTTACATGGAATGAAATGTACCTGTTTTGAGAACAAGTCTATCACGGTTCATATTACTGTGAATCCGTGACTACGGGGCAAATCTACAATAAAATCCATAGCAATATCTTGCCATGGTTTAACCGGATCAGACACTTTTTGCAATAGTCCTAAAGGTTTTCCAGGATGTGACTTACTACTAGCACACACTTTACATTTTCTTTTTTTCTTTTTTTTAATTTTTATTCTTTAAAAACAAAAAATACAAAAATCTCATTTCCATTAACAGTTATTGTATCATTGTATATACATGTTTTTTATTTTGTGACAATACATTATTTTTATCCTTATCCTTCACCCATTTGTACTTTACATTTTCTAACGTAATGTTCAATATCTGCTCACATACCAGACCACCAAAATTGTCTCTTAATTAGATGTAGCGTTTTCAAATATCCATAATGGCCAGCTTGTTTGCTGTCATGGCACCGTTTGAGTACTAGTTCACGTAATGTACTTGGTATATATAATTTCATCCCTTTCCAAGCTATTCCATCTGTTATAACACACTGTGTTTTATTTTTCTGTAACCAGGGATCTTTTTCTAACGCTTTTGGTAAATCATCTATAACTTCATATTTTAACGATTGTATCGTATCTTCTCCCTGTATGATAGGTTGTATCATGGTTTCTCTTTTACTATCATATTGTGGGAGTCGAGATTTCTTCCCAGCTGGTACATATTTTAAGAAAAAATCGAATCTCCAGAAATAGAGTGCCCACCTAACTTGTTTAGGGGATAACTTACAAGGGGTTTGAAGAGCTTCCAAATTTTTGTGGTCAGTCCAGACCTTCGAACTGTTCTTTTGACCCTTCCAGGAATTGTCGCCATGTCAATAGTGCCCATCTTACAGCAAACGCTTCTTTCTCCCAAATCGCCCAATTTCTTTCAGTTATACTGAACTTATGTGAAAAAGCACATGGTTGTAATACACCTTTCTCATTCTTTTATAATAAGACAGCTCCTATTGCCACATCACTGGCATCCTCCTGAATTACAAAATGTAAGTCTGGGTTTGGATGTTTTAGCCCTAGTGCTTGGACGAACATTTGTTTAAGGGCATCAAACGCCTGTTGACATTCTTCTGTCCATAATATCGCCTGTCCTGGTTTGGGTTTTGTTTTCTGTTGTTTGTTTTTAACAAATCCATTAAAGGGAGAGCTATCATAGCAAAGGAGGGAATGAACTGCCGATAGAAGTTGGCGAAACCCAAAAAACACTGCAATTGTTTTCGGGTGGTTGGTGCTTTCCAATCTAAAACCGTTTGTACCTTCATGGAGTCCATTTGCAACCCTTCTGCAGATAGTCTATACCCTAAGTAATCCAACTGAGAGCGATGAAATTCACATTTGGATAGTTTCACAAATAATTGGACCTGTAACAACTTCTTTAAAACTTGT